>NW_015114743.1:55068-89715 GCF_001443285.1 Poecilia latipinna | reverse complement strand
TATATATATACTTTTTTTTACAGAATTTGAAGCAGGCGAAACCAGAACTATTCCATTTGAGGAGTTCTGGGAAGAACACGTTTACATTTAACTCAGTAGTAAAATGTACATATTTTTGTACAGTTTTGGGTGTATTAATGCTCTGACTATGTTGTTCTTTAAGTAAATTGTCTTTTTAGAGTCTGTATACTCAAATTAACAATTAATAGATTACTGAACTGTCAATAATTGATTATTCCGATTAATCATTTCAGCCCTTATTTCTTTCTGTGGACATGTAACGAACATAATTCAACATAATCCTCCTGTTTTTCATTGAATCCTGCATGATGATCTTGTGTCAGCCTGTTTACATTGAAAGGAAGTCAGAGACATGGAGAGTCCAAACGGGAATGGGATTTTTACTTCACCAAAATGCAATACCAAAGAGCGCCACCAGGGGGCAGAATTTAGCTGCAGAAAAGATGCTCTTTGTCAGAACGTCAACAGTTTACATGATTAGAAGAAAGGTTCTGCAGCCGGTTCCGGTTCAAATGAAGCCATGTCAGGTCCTGGTTCTGGTCCAGTTGAACCAGAACACGGTCCAGTTGAAGCTGTGTTCTGGTTCTGGTTTCAGGGTATCTGGCGGTGAGCTCTTTGACTTCCTGGCCCAGAAGGAGTCTCTAATTGAGGAGGAGGCCACTCAGTTCATCCAGCAGATCCTGGAAGGAGTGAACTACCTCCACACCAGGAAGATCGCCCACTTTGACCTGAAGGTTGGTCCCAGCCCGATCCGACTCGGCCCGACCTGAACTGACCCAGGAGGTGTGGTCACCTGAAGAGGTCACACCCTCTTTTGTGTAATTCAATGTTCGTCATTAGTTTCCCACTGAAGGACAAACAAAGATGTTTTGGTTCACAGCTTTTATGAAGCAAACATCTGAACAGTTAGCAAAGTCTAAAACTTCAAACTAACTTCTTGACTCAAATGATTTATTTAAAACAGTTCATCTCTTCTTTGATTTTCTTGAAACCAGTGAGCTGGATGGATGGATGGATGGATGGATGGATGGATGGATGGATGGATGGATGGATGGATGGATGGATGGATGGATGGAATTGTTTGGTCAGCTGAACGTTACATTTCTTTGGGGTTTGTCGGTTCTGTTTGTGTTTTCTGGATCGTTGTGTGAAAACCTTCCACTCCGCTGTAATCTGGAATAATCCCGCTGTCTGCAGCCGGAAAACATAATGCTGCTGGATAAGAACGTGGCGCTGCCCAGGATCAAGCTCATTGACTTCGGCCTCGCCCACACCATCGAAGCCGGGGTCGAGTTCAAGAACATCTTGGGAACGCCGGAGTTTGTAGGTGAGGCCCAGTTCGATCGGCCCGGTCCGATCGGCTCGGTCCGACCGGCCCGGTCCGATCGGCTCGGTCCGGTCAGACTTCAGACTGACTTCATGTTTCTGCAGATTATCTGTTGATACTTCCCTCATGCTTTTTCAAAGTCTGGCCAGTTTTTCAACGGTTGACTGTTAATATTAGTCTTGAGGAAACTTCAGCTTTTATATTATTTTTCAGCTGGTAGTTTTGCTTTTCGAGCTAAAACCAACGCCTCGGCCTGTCCCAATAAGCAATAAATCAATCCATCTCAACACCAAACTAAATAATTTCCATTTGTATGATGTGTTGTTTGTCTTTCTACCAAAAACTGGATGATGAAAGTCTTCAGTTTGATGCTTTGGTCCCAACCAGCCCTTTTTTTTTGAAGGACAGTTTTGTTTCATAATTCATTTTATTTGTTGTTTCTGTTGTTTTGATTATTTATTTTCATATTTAAATGTCTTCCAGTTCCAGTGTTAAAATTTAAAGTTGATCTTTGAGAATCATATGTATTTTTTTTTCCATTTTATTGCTTGAGATGGTCTCAAAACAACAATATTATTATTTATCTCAATAAGTTTTGGGGCAATTTATCGTCCAACAAAATGTATTATTGTGACAGGCCTGCTGACATATTTACTCTTTATGAAGGCTTTGTTTCTGAGGGATTTATACTTATGAGCTTCAGGAATGAAGTTTATGACATTCTGACCTAGAAAAGTGATTCTGAGGGAAATAACCCAGTTGGCTTGTACTTCGTCTTGTTTTCTGTTTCAGCTCCAGAGATCGTGAACTACGAGCCGTTGGGGCTGGAGGCGGACATGTGGAGCGTCGGAGTGATCACCTACATCCTGCAAGTGAACCGGAGCATCCTGAGCAGAACCGCCTCCAGAACCATACGAGGTGAGCCGGGCAGTGATGTTTGTTTCGTTCCAGGCTGAGCGGGGCGTCTCCGTTCCTGGGGGAGACCAAGCAGGACACTCTGGGGAACATCTCCGCTGTCAACTACGAGTTTGATGAGGAGTTCTTCGGTCACACCAGCCACTTGGCCAAGAAGTTCATCAGCCAGCTGCTGGAGAAAGACAAGAGGTAACGAATGAGGTGCAATATACTCCCCACAGGAAGGTGGCGCTCATGATCTGAGGAGCTTGTTATTCTGTCTTTGTCTCCAAGGAAGAGATTAACAATTCAGGATGCTCTCAACCACCCGTGGATTAAGGTAATCCGCCATCCAGTAGCCTGGAACCATCAGGGTGTGAATGTGTGAATGAATGAATGTAACGTGAAGCGTTTCTGGTATTTTGACTTGATAGAGCGCTACAATAGTCCAGGCCATTCAAGGTTTATGGATCCAGGAAAGCATGTTTAGGATACAAGATCCTTGTTCATGAGATCATTCTAGTTTCCAGAACCTTGGAGACCAGAGTGAAGGCTTAAAGCTTTCATTTGTTCTATCAACTCTCCTTTTGGATCTTCTAGTCCAACGAGCTCAGAGAGGAGAATAAAACCCAAGAGCCAAAGAAACGGGAACGCCGCCAGCTGAAGACCAAACGTCTGAGAGAATACACCATCAAGTGCCACTCCAGCATGCCACCCAACAACACCTATGTGAACTTTGAGCGCTTTGCTCAGGTGGTGGAGGACATTGACCAGATGGAGGGCTCGTTCTTCAGCCTGGCGGCGGCCCACGACTCCCTGCAGGAGGACATCGACGCCTTGGTCTCTATATACAACGAGAAGGAGGCCTGGTACAAGGAGGAGAGCGAGGCCGTGCGGCACGAGCTCTCCCAGATCCGCTACGAGTTCCGGAAGGTGGAGGCGTCCAAGAGGAGCCTGCAGGACGACATGCAGTCCTTCAGCCGCGGCCTGGCCGCCGTCAGCGAGCGCTTCCAGGAGAGGCAGGGCCACTTCGACGCCCTGCAGCTGGAGCTCAGCAACGAGCTGAAGTGGGTGCAGGAGGCGGTGGGCTCCCTCCCAGCAGACGGAGGAGGTGGAGGCTATCCCAACTGCAGCTTCACCACCGTCTTCAACAACGACGTGAACGAAGCTCTTAAGGAGCTGCTCAGCCGCTCCTGTGGAGGAGAACTGCTGTCCGGAATCAACCTGGACCTCACTGAGACCGGGCAGCAGCGCTAAAAACACAGGTCCGGGTCCAGGAGGAGGAGTGGGAGGAAGTCCGGGTCCGGGAGGAGGTGTGAGTCCAGAGTCCTTCCTTCTTTCTTTTCTTCCTTCCTTATTATTTTTTATTGAATAATGGACTCAGTGGACCCAGCTGTGTGAAGCTGGGTCTGATTTTGGGTGGAACCTTCAGTGGAACATGTGGGACCTCTGATGATGTGACGCACTTCGGCCTCATGCTGAGGTTGTGACATCATCACTCTCTTGCCGCTCTGCAGCACTCTGGTCCATCACTGCAGCACTTGTAATCCTGCCTCGCCTCTACTTTCACTAATGACCTCACTAAGAGGCTGCGGCCCGCTGGGCCTTCCTCAGAACTTCTGGGAATCAGAACCACAGATCCAAACAGGATAGCAGACTGTTGGCTAGGCTCATTCCCAGGAACCCAGCAGGAAATGTTATGGTCTAGTTAAAGTGTTCAGCAGAAGGAGAACTTTGTGGTTTCCATCAGTTACTGCAGGAAAACATGTCCAAACTTCAACAGGAGCTTCTGTCTCCTTTAAAGAAGAGAGAAAATCTTCCTAATGACACGGTGGAGGCTCCTTAAGGTCAGATTCGAGGAGCATGTAGCCATGATGCTAACAAACACTCAGTCAGCTAACGCTAACAATCACTGTCAGCTGAAACCTCCATAATACTGACTTAATCCATTACTGCAGCAGAAGAAGCATGCTAAGGTTGTGACCTGAACTGGAACAGCTGCAGAATAACAGAGTTTAAACTTAGCAATGCTGCTGCCAGTCACACGTCAATGAGCCGTGTTGTTCCTCTATTCTGGAGGACCGATTGGGTCCGGAAGCCACTGCAGCAGTAGAAGAAGAAGAAGAGGAAGAAGAAGAAGAAGAAGAGATGATGGAAACAGAAACAGTTACGCTGCTTTCCACTCAGTCAGAGAAAATGAAACCCCAAAAATAGCAAGATGAGCTGCAGAGATACGGTCGGAAATGTTTCTGAGGCCAGGCTTCTCTGCGTCTGGGCCGGCCTGATAACCACTGGAGCGTCTCCTCGTTGCGTCCGCCGGGACTCGACCCGTTTGGGTTGCATTGTGCTGCTCTGAATGAGCTTCAGAAATACAGCTGGCTTAAAGTTTTCACTCCCCTCATTCACATTTCAACCACAAACTTCAAGATCTTTCATTAGGATTAGATGACAGACCAAAACAAAGTAAAACAGTTCATGACTTACGACAAATAAAAGTCTGAAAGCAACACATGGTGGTGGCAGCATTATGCTGTGGGGATCAGCAGGCTGTGCGATTATGGGATGGTTTAAATCTGAGTAAATTCATCCTTTGCTTCCCAATAAGATCTTCAGTCTGTTAGAGTTAAATCTGTTGCAATCAGCAATTAACCAATCAGGTGATAAATTAAAATGAACTCTGATGGCTGATATTATTAAATAGTTTTGGTTGTGTGTGGTTTTTATTTCCATTTTATTTATTGTTCTTGGTTTTCGTATTTTATTTTTGGATATTTAAAATATTTTCCAGTTCCAGTCTGATGTGTTCTTTACAAAATAAAAGTTTATTAATCTTTTCAGAGGGAACAATTGCATTATTAAAAATATAATACTTGAAAATGATGTGAAAATAATATTATTATTTATCATAGTAATTAATGGGAAGTTTACTGCATTCAACTATAGTTTTTTTATATATAGAAGATAAGTAGTGTTTGCTGTCAGAATAACACATCATATTTTATTGTTCAGTTTCTAATGTGAGAAATAGAAATAAATACTGAGGGAGAGCTATGGAGCTAAATTGGGGCCATAAACAGTGGCAACCCCAGAAAGTTTTCCACGTAGTTGACCAGACAGGTTCAGTAAACATTTACAGGGGACACAGCTAAAAAATAATCATATGATTTTATTAATTTATTTTATTATGACATTTACTTTTATGTTTCCATTGAAGAAGATGACTCTATATCCCTTTCTATGACATGAACATAATTCTGTGGGGAAAATGAATCCGAAAAAAAAAAGAAGTTCAAAACTACTTTTCAGATTCAAGTTTTTTTTTTTTTTTTTCCAGTTTAAACTATTTTTAAACAAACTTTGTGGTCCCCATTTAACTCCACATAAAACAGTACATTCTGCATTTTACCGTCATTTATCAACACATTTCTAAGTATTGAGCCAGCTGTTTTCTTCCATAAAAAACAAAACTTTCCAAATCACTCTAGACAGTTTTGTGCTCATATTCATCTTTATATTGAATTTGTCTGGAAATCCAAAATTCATCTTTAAAGTTGGAGTTGTTGCATGAAATACATTTGAATCTGTATATTTAGATTTAACTGGACATTAGTGTGTCTGCCATGAGAGGTGGGAAGCAGACAGACAGGCAGACGGATCCAGGCTCGGACAGACCGTCAGACTGCGGACCGGCTTGCGGGGCTCTGAGAGCGGACTCAAGGCGGAGGAAGCTCCGGGAGAGGCGGAGACCTTATCGGAGACCGAGCTGCTGCTGCCGCTGCTGCTGCCAATGTGAGATGAAGCTCAGCCGGTTTGTTGTGTAAGCTTCACGCAGAGAGGACGAAGAGGAAGAGGAGGAGGAGGAGGCCTTCTACCCCAACGGTGAGTGAGCTTTAGTGTCGGAAGTTGGCTTCCGATTCGGCGCTGCAGTAAAGGGCTGCTCCGCTGTTTTTAAGGACTCTAGACTCATTGACTTTGCTGCTGTTGCTGCTGCTAGAAAGAAGGATTTGCGGTGACGCTTCTTTGTACACTTAGGATGCAGCAGTTTGTGATCTGGAAAGGTTTGCTTTATTTGTGAAACTGTAAGAAAGAAGAATTTTAGAAGTATTTTTGACAACCTCACCCAGACAAACAGATACACTTACATATTAAAAACTAAATGTATCAGGGTAAAAAAAAATAAATACAATCTAGTCTAATCTTTAGATTATCAAAATGAGAATCAGATTTTGGGGGAAAAATAAGAAAAAAGAAAACAATAAAAGAAAATTAAACCTTTGACATAAATCAGAATAAATTTTACATCTATGAACTTCCTGTGTCTCAACAAATCTGACTAAATTTATGTAAATTTATGTTTTTAAACCAGAGTCAATACATTTATTATGGCGTTTAGTGGAACATTGCTGCAGGATCTTATCCCCTACTCCAACATCTCTCTGCCTCTGACCATACAACCAGAGAGAAATTTAAAGAAGAGCAGCAAAGCAAATGGTGAGATGGATTAGGAGAGCTTGTCAACAACAGATGGCGTCACCCAGTGCATGTTATTGTGGAATATTTTCTCTACTGCCCAGATATTGAGCTGTTAGCATGTTATGCTAACATGAGATGCTGCAATTCTTCAGCACCACCATCCACAACAACTCTCTGGAAATACTCTAATAATATTAGTTACGACAACATTTCATTAACTTGGGGATAAAGTGTTTTTCAATCTAAGTGAAGTAAAAAAAATACCGGTGTGGCCCTTTATCTACAGTCGGAAGCCAACTTCAGCTTAGGCTGTTAGCCATTAGCAGCCGCTGCTAGCTCGGCTCAGCACTGCTGTGATGCAGCAGATAAGCAGGCTAACTCTGACCCAAAAAGGTCTGCTTTCATAAGGTGGGACACTTTGGACCGGTCTGCATGCTGGTAACGTATTTTAAATCATTTTATTTGAGCTCCACTGAAAGGTGTCACCTCTCTGTTTGGCTGTTTTCTTTCTGTGTTCCGCCTGTTTTAATGTGAAGCAGCTAGCTACCGTTAGCAGCAGCAGCAGCAGCGGCGGTTGGTTAAAACTCTTATGCTTGGTTCCGTTAAAGACCAAACTGTCAACAAACTGGTACCGTTCTGGTTCTCAACAGAACCCAGAGAGGCTGGTAGCGCCAGTGGGCAGACAGCAGGTCTGTACTGGGAACCAGTCTGGGTCGGAGCTGTCAGATTTGTGCAACTGTTAGATGCTAGTCAGAGGAACCCGGGTTCTGGACGCTGCTCAGCTGGGTCATGGGTTCCTATCTGAACCAGAACCGAGATGCAGATGAATTGCCGTTGGACATATTTGTTTATCTGTGTTTATGAGGGATTTTCCGTTTGTTGGGGAGCAGCTGGAAAACAGACGCGCATCTGCGGAAATGTGAAAGTAGATGTCGCAACAAAACCTGCGGGAAAATGAGAAATGTGGGAGAACCGACGGATTTTACCGGTGGAAAAGAAGCAGAAGGTGCACCAGGAGCAGAAAGTACTCAGATCTCTGACCTAACCCTGTCAGTGGTGTTGCATAATTAGCTCCCTGACAGCGTTTTCCTCCCTGAGCCTTCGGCGCTCTGACGGATCCTTCCTCAGCTGCTGTCTGGGAAAGAAAAACCTTAACATCAAATACATCCGAGAGACGAAGAGTGGATGAAGATCCTAGGACTTCAGAGGCCAAGCCAACACCTTAAACTGGGCGCTGTGCTTCTCACATTCCTCTTTAACCATTTTGTTCTTGGCAGGAGGGTGAATTATTTTTGTTAAAAATCAATAAAGGTCTGAAATGACCTTCACCAATGCTTTGGTACAATATTCACACTCCTTTTCTCCTTATTATTCAGATAATTAATCGATTAATTGGATTTTAAAAAATTGTCACATTTTACAGATTTTTCATTTAACCACTTAATCTTATATTATAAAATACAAATTAATTTTTAATAAAAAACCCTGAATGTGAATAACAGCATTCCTTTAGTTAAATCTTGAACATTTGCTTCTACAACTAAAAAATCCTTCGAACATCAATGTGTGAAAATCTCATCAATACAGTGTAGGAGTGATCTGGGATTGATTATATGGATTAACTAATAATTAAATATGATTAATCTCAGATTTTACAGAACGTGAAGCTAAAACTACCACTGGAGCCATGGGTTGAAAAATAAACACAAAGGTTTATTTTTAATCCTAAATGTTTATATTATTGTACAGTTTTGGATTGTTGTGTAAGCTTCATTTATTTTCTTTATTTTTGAGTTTTTATACTCCAGTTAACAATTAATCAATTACTAAATTAATCAGTCAATCATGATTAATCGTTTGATTACTAATTTTTCTGAATAAATTTCAGGTTTTTTCAGTGTTTGCTGAGGTTTCTGCTGTAGAAGGCGGATTTATTTAAATGCTGTTTTCGCCTGTCCCACAGTCCAGCGCTACCTGACCTTTGACCTCTTTGTCAGAAACAGAAACCTTTGTCCTGCAGCACTGAGCCGGACTGAGTAAAGCTGCTGGGAAATGAAAGTTTTCTGTTGACAAACCTAAAAAAAGGTTTTCTGTTTACAATGTAAACAGAAACTTTCATTGTTTGTTCAGGAAACGATGAGAAGGTGTTTCTGTAATCATTTATCATTTACTTTGATAAATTGTGTTAAAAGCTCTCCATAGTAGCTGTATTTCCATTGACCGTAGAAAAGCGCAAATTGGAATTAAGAAAATAAATTAGCTTAATTTATTGGTGGAATAACACCAACTTTGAAAAAACTCACGTTTTTCGGTCAAACCTTTTTGCGATAGGATGAGGTGGTTTATTTTGGCCGTATTGGAAAGAGTTTATTTCACAAAGCTGCAGTGGAAACAGTTTTGTGGCATCAGGAGTCATGAAAACAGAAACAACAAAGAAGAAGACAGGAAGCAGCGGGAGGATGATGGTGCAGCAGCAGCAGCGTGATTTTAATGACTTATCACCTTAACAAACTTATTCCTGTGTGATTTTTTTTTTCTAATTACAGAAATTGCGAAATTGTAGTTTTTGTCATTAGTGGAATAATGACAAAGTATTGGAAATGCTGTTAGTGTTGAGATTTAGTTTCAGTAATTTCTCCATTTACTGAAGGAGAATATAATTACATGTTAGTAACTGAGAATGTGATTAAATGAATTTACAAATATCACTTCTCTATGTGACTGAGGTCCTAAAGAATCGCATCACAAACGGGAATGTTTCTCTCAGCCATACCATCACCTAAAAAGAAGTAATTACTAGTTTGTTGTTATAAAGTTCGGTGATAAATGTTCGCTCCTCTGATCAGGCGCCTTCCTGTAAGGTTGATCGTTGATGCCGTGTCTGCAGGTCGGATGGCTCCAGAGTGAGCGGCCATGGCGCTGATGATCCCCCCGGTGAAACTCAAATGGCTGGAGCACCTGAACAGCTCGTGGATCACGGAGGACAGCGAGTCCATCGCCACGCGGAACGGCGTGTCGGCGCTCTACGCCAAGCTGCTGGCCAACAAGGAGGCGGTGCTGCTGCCGCAGCAGGTGCTGTGCCTCAAGGGCCCGCAGCTGCCGGACTTCGAGCGCGAGTCGCTGTCCAGCGATGAGCAGGAGCATTACCTGGACGCTCTGCTGGGCAGCCAGCTGGCCCTGGCCAAGATGGTGTGCTCCGACTCGCCCTTCGCCGCCGCGCTGCGGAAGCGTGTCCTGGTGCTGCAGCGCGTCTTCTATGCGCTCTCCAACAAATACCACGACAAGGGCAAGGTGAAGCAGCAGCAGCACTCCCCAGAGAGCAGCGCCGGCGCCGCCGACCCGCACGCCGTCAGCGAGCGGCCGCGGTCCAGCACCGACGCCCTCATCGAGATGGGCGTCCGCACCGGCCTGAGCCTGCTGTTCGCCCTGCTGCGCCAGAGCTGGATGATACCGCCGCCGCCCGGCCCCGGCGGAGCGCCGGGCGGCTGCATCAACTTATGCAATGACGTGATCCACACGGCCATCGACGTGGTGAGCTCGCTGCCGCCGCTGTCCCTGGCCAACGAGAGCAAGATCCCGCCGATGGGCCTCGACTGCCTGGCCCAGGTCACGACCTTCCTGAAGGGCGTCACCATGCCAAACTCCGGGGCGGACATCTTGGGCCGGCGGCTGGCCTCGGAGCTGCTGCTGGGGCTGGCGTCCCAGAGGGGCTCGCTGCGCTACCTGCTGGAGTGGATCGAGATGGCGCTGGCAGCATCGGCCGTGGTCAGCGCCATGGAGAAGAATGCGGCGCCGCACTGCCAGGAGGGGCTGATGGGATACGACTGCTTCATGAACATCCTGATGCAGATGAGGCGCTCCTTGGTGAGGATCACTGGGCGAGGAAGAGCGCTTCACCTGGCCGAAAACAATCATTTAGAGAAAAATCAGAGGATTGTTGTCTCACAGTTATTACTCTTATTCACATCCATGTTTGCTTTTATTTACAGTCAATCAGGGGAAATTAATTACTCTTCACATCAAGAGTTTTTGGAAAAATGCAAACTAATAAATACACTAATAATAATCACACAATTACACAAATGATCAGTTAAGATTTCTGTAGTGAGTTTCTCTCTTTCAGGAGCTAAAGGAAGTGCACACACTTTACGTTTTAAAAATGTCACTTCCTGTGGAGCGGATGCTAGCTGTGCTAACTCTGAAATCATAAAGTCTAGTTGCACTAACTGCAAACGCTAAACCGACATAATATTTATCAGAAGCTAACGCTAAAGTGCTTTACAAACTTGATATTTAGTGGAATCATTAGAAATATTATTTTTTAGATATTTAGTTATTCCTGCATAGAATAACTAAAGGAGACAGTTAGATTGTTTAACAAACTCCCAGAGTTTTCCTGAAACTCTAGCGGTTCCGATTAGATTTCTCAGTTATCAGGCAGTTTGGTGGTTTCCATGGTGACGGCTGTGTGTGTTGGTGTCAGGGCTCCACAGCAGACCGCAGCCAGTGGAGGGAGCCCACCAGGACCCCGGACGGCCTCTGCTCGCTGTACGAGGCGGCGCTCTGCCTGTTCGAGGAGGTGAGACCTCCAACGCTCCTCCACTGCTCATCGTCATCCAACTTTCAACATTTTAAAACACTTAAATGTTCCCTCTTTGTGCTCCAGGTGTGCCGCATGGCGTCGGACTACTCCCGCACCTGCGTCAGCCCCGACAGCATCCAGACGGGCGAGGCGCCGGTCGTCTCGGAGACCTGCGAGGTTTACGTGTGGGGCAGCAACAGCAGCCACCAGCTGGTGGAGGGAACCCAGGAGAAGATCCTGCAGCCCAAACTGGCCGCCAGCTTCGCCGACGCCCAGACGGTGAGGAAGAGGAAGGGGGGGCAGGGGGGCAGGAAATAGTTGGAAACGTTAAAGTGCATGAGAGAAAATAACATTTAGTTTCCAGGCTCAGAGCTAAAATCAGGATTTTAGTAAACGTGTCGATGCAGATTAAACTTCACTGCCGACTGTGAAGGAAGGAACTCTGGACGTCGGCCATGACGGTCCGGAAAGATCTGGAGATTCATTTAAATGTTTTCCAGATCTGAATGAGTAAATAAAAATAAATTCAGGATTTCTAACCTCTCTTCCTTACTAGATAATCTAAAATAATAAAAAAAGACTCCTTTCTAGATTCTCTCCTTTTTGTCCTCCTTCCTTCCTGTCTGCCCGTTTCTTCTTGTCCAGGTTCTGGATTTGAAGGCTGAACTTTCTGAATGCATCTTCCACGTTTTCCTGCTGATTTTCAGTATCTTTCAGTATTTATGATCTGAGAAATCTGGGTTGTTTTTCTGAAGCTCTGATCGTTTCAGTTCCATGTTTCCGGCGTCTCCCTGCAGATCGAGGCGGGTCAGTACTGCACCTTCGTGATTTCGTCCGACGGCTCGGTCCGGGCCTGCGGGAAAGGCAGCTACGGCCGTCTGGGCCTGGGGGACTCCAACAACCAATCCACGCTCAAGAAGCTGACCTTTGAACCCCACCGAGCCATCAAGAAGGTGTCGTCGTCGAAGGGCTCGGACGGCCACACGCTGGCCTTCACCACGGAGGGCGAGGTCTTCAGCTGGGGCGACGGCGACTACGGCAAGCTGGGGCACGGCAACAGCTCCACCCAGAAATACCCCAAACTCATCCAGGGGCCGCTGCAGGGGAAGGTAGGCTTCAACCCGCCGCCGCAGGCTCAGCACAAAAACGTTCCAGTTGTTCCAGATCAGAGCCGCCTGGTGCTTTCACTGGTTATGGGTCACCAAAGTTTTCAGATCAGTTCGCTTTATTTTCCACCGTGATTCCACAGATCTTCATCAGTTCTTAGTTTTAAAAAAAAGTTTGTGAAATAATTTGTTGGAAACAAACTGCTGCGTAAAAAGACTTCACCCCCTTCAAAATAAGAGCATGAATATAAACTACAGGAAGAAAACGGCTCATAACCAAAACTTCACACAGATGTTGAACTTCATTCAGCTGAACGTTTATGAAACAGACAATTAGTGCTTTATAATTTAAAATTAATTTGAATTAATCAAAGGACATTTTAAAAGTTAGCAAAAGTGCTAAAATGCTAACTTGAATAATTAGCTCTGCTGTTTGTGGATTTATGGAAGTGCGCCCTCTAGTGGTTATAACCCATCCACTGTTGCACCTGATCAGTCCTGTGGAGGCGTTTAGCACCAACTGCCATTACGACTTGATATGTTGGCAAAAGAATAAATTCATTTTGATATTTGGCTTTTTAGGGGATCTGAACTCTGATTAGACAGTTTATTAGAGTATTCCAAAAAGAAATATTTGATTGCCCACTTTTGCTTATTTTAAGCTTCTCTATCTTTGTTTTATTTTTGCCTATAAAAAACAAAAACTCTGCTTTATTTAAACAAGTTTTGACTATTTAAGGATATCCTCCTGACAGTTCATTTTTGTCCTCTGTAGAGGACATTTCTAAACTTGAATATCTCCCACCCCCTGCATTCTACTGAATTAATTACTTTTGGTATCTAGAGAGGACATTTAGGGCTTTTCAATGATACCACATGTGAAGGGGTGGGACTTTTGTACCTTCCTTTTTCTCATTCATAAAAATGACGTTCATCAGTACAAGCACATTTTATGGGGAGAGACAAAGTAAGTGCATAAAACTTTTTATTGTGCAAATTTTGGTTTAAAATGTTGTTGGCATATTCTAAATAAGTCTCTTAGCAGCATATTAAAACATTCTATGAATTATTTTGACTATTTTATCGCAGTATTTAAGAGTTGAAAATTGTCCACTGTAGTGAACATTTGTAATTATTTTTCATTTTTTTCTGTATCCATCAACCCATTCATCTATCCATCAAAACATCCACCCACCCATCCATACATCCATCCATCCATCCATCCATCCACCCATCCATCCATCCATCCATCCATCCATCCATCTTCTATACACCTTTGTCCCTTAGTGGGTTTAGGAAGGTTGCTATTCCCTATCTCCAGCTAACGTTCCGGGCGAGAGGCAGGGTCACCTGGACGGGTCACCAATCTATCGCAGGGCAACACAGAGACAAACAACCATGCACACTCACACCTAGGGGCAATTTGGAGAGGCCAATTAACCTGACAGTCATGTTTTTGGACTGTGGGAGGAAACCGGAGTACCCGGAGAAAACCCACACATGCACAGGGAGAACATGCAGAAAGACCGGGGCCGGGAATCGAACCCAGAACCTTCCTGCTAGGCAACAGTTCTCAGTTTTGTCAATGTGAAATTCATTCTTATGTTGATGTTTGGATATTTTCTTTAGGACAAACTGGTTGCCATCAAGGTTCAATTTCAAATGTCCCTTAGTGGGACATTCCGATGTCCACTGTAGTGGACACATGATATTTAAAATAAAAATTTCCCCAAAAAATGTTTTCAGCATTCTACTTACCTTACAAAGATTGTGGAATTTAAAAAAAATGGTGATTTGACGATATTTTTTTTCCTGGTCGTCAGGAAAATTCAAAATTCAGGAAATGTTGATCTTGTCCTCAATGTTTTTATAATTTAGAAACTTTCTTGTCTTTGCTTCTGTATGTGCAATATCTTGTCGATGTTTTAAAGTCTATGGATTTTTTCTTTTTCAGAGAAGATATGACGACAGTTTTAGGTTTGGAGCTTCCATGTTTTATGTTGAAATAAATTAGCGCTTTAAAGTTTATCTGGATAAATTCATTTAGGTGAAGATAATTGCTCTAAACATTTTTAAAGTTAGCATCTTTTGTTAACAATCTGGAATGTGTGTGTGTGTGTGTGTCAGGTGGTCGTGTGTGTGTCTGCCGGCTACAGACACAGCGCTGCCGTCAGTGAGGACGGAGAGCTCTACACCTGGGGGGAAGGAGATTTTGGGAGATTAGGTGAGTTGATGTTCCAGTATCTAATCTGGCTTTGCTCTCTGTTTTTAATAAACTTCAAAATATTAATCTTTCCTCCTCCTTGTTTGTATATTTGTAGTCGTGTTTTGCTGTTTTTGTTGCTGATCTTGCTATAAATGGGTCACATGTTCAGCTGCTGACATAAACATGACGGATAAAAATCAGTTTTTCTCAGAGTTTATTGGTTCGGAAGAGAAAAGCGTTTCCTTAGTGGGTTTTTATTCTTGCGTTCGGTCTGATGTCCCATCCTCATGCAGGACACGGGGACAGCAACAGCCGCAACATTCCCACTCTGGTGAAAGACATCAGCAACGTTGGCGAGGTTTCCTGCGGGAGCTCCCACACCATCGCCCTGTCCAAAGATGGCCGCACCGTCTGGTCCTTTGGAGGAGGAGACAACGGTGAGGCCAGAAACCCAAACAGGAGTTGGGTTTCTCTGGCTACTTTTGGTGCTGAGCTTCTTTTTTGTTTGTCCTCCTGCAGGAAAACTGGGGCACGGCGACACCAACAGAGTATACAAGCCCAAAGTGGTGGAGGCGCTGCAGGGCATGTTCATCAGGAAAGTGTGTGCAGGCAGCCAGTCGTCTCTGGCTCTGACCTCCACTGGACAGGTAGGACGTCTGGGACGGTCCCTCAGGAGACGCCCCACTCTCTATATGACCCGGAGGTTACGCAGGCCGAACTCTCAGCCAATCAGACGTCAACACAAAAACGGCTGACTGCTTTCAAAATGCAACCAGAATGAGTCTTTGACCTTTGGCCTCTGCTGTGAAGCTGTCTTTAGAGTGGACTAGTTTTATTTTGACCTTTTCCTGGTTTTTGCTCCTGATTCTGGTTTTTTAGACATTCTACATCATTTCCTGACTCTTGTTTCTTGTTAGAAATCAGATTTTGAAGAGAAATAAATGAGTTTATTGGAAATCTGACTGACTGAAACCTGAAGTCTGTTCTTTACGTCTGACTGGACAGAAACTCACCAGGAAGTTTAAAGCTGAAGCAGAAATCAGTGTTTGATTAATCATTTCAGGTCCGTTGGGACTTTGGTTTCTGGGTGGTTCTGACCCGTTTCTATCCTCCTGCGTGTGTCCAGGTGTTCGCCTGGGGCTGCGGCGCCTGCCTGGGCTGCGGCTCCTCCGAGGCCACGGCGCTGCGGCCCAGACTGATCGAGGAGCTGGCCACCACCAGGGTGGTGGACGTCTCCATCGGGGACAGCCACTGCCTGGCCCTGTCCCACGGTACGCCGCTTGTCTCTGCTCTCTGTGGGTCGGACCGGGTCAGGCCGGGTCGGGTCGGTGCTGCTCGGGTCCTGTTGTTGACTCTCTGTATAAATGCTGACTCCGTTTGAGGTCTGATGTAACGGCAAACTGAACTCTGAGTCCTGACTTCACGTTAACTCTTTCCACCCGTTTTACTCTCACCTGGCGGTTGCCTAGACAACGAGGTGTACGCCTGGGGCAACAACTCCATGGGGCAATGCGGCCAGGGCAACTCCACCGGCCCCATCACCAAACCCAAGAAGGTGGTCGGTCTGGACGGGGTCGCCATCCAGCAGATCTCAGCCGGGACGTCCCACAGCCTGGCCTGGACCGCTCTGCCCAGAGACAGGTGAGCCATGATGTCACAGCACACTGACCAATGGCTGAGCAGGCTGATGATGTCATCACACACCAACCAATAGCTGAGCAACACCTGGTTACCTGCTGGACAGGTGATCATCGGGTTCAGAGCTGTAGGTTTTATTCCTTCCTTTCATTCTTTTCTTACATCATTCCTTCCTAACCATCATGGTTGCCATGGCGGCCTGAGAGATGCTTCATGTTTACCTGACCGTTAGCTAGGCTAGGCTAATGCTAACAGATGGCGCCTCAGCTGATCTGCTGCTTCCTCTCCGTGTCTCTGCAGGCAGGTGGTGGCCTGGCACCGGCCGTACTGTGTCGACCTGGAGGAAAGCACCTTCTCCCACCTACGCTCCTTCCTGGAGCGCTACTGCGACGGCATCAACAGCGACGTTCCTCCGCTGCCCTTCCCCTCGTCCAGGTGAGCTGCTCAGACCGCTCGGGTCCAGACGCCGCGGGCAGAAGCAGAGTGAACGTTTCTCCGTGTTTACAGGGAGCATCATAACTTCCTCAAGCTGTGCCTTCGCCTCTTATCCAATCACCTGGCTCTGGCCCTGGCCGGGGGCGTGGCCACCAGTATTCTGGGTCGGCAGGCCAGGCCGCTCAGGAACCTGCTGTTCAGGTTGATGGACGCCTCGGTGCCGGACGAGATCCAGGAGGTCAGTGGACCATGGAGCCGGTTAACGTAAAATCAGTTTAACCTCAGTAACAGTGAGCAGGACGCTGCTGCAGAGTCACAGCTAGAGCAGAAAACAGGAAGTTATCCCTTAATCTGCCCGTTAGATTCAACCAGCTTTAATCTGAGCTGGTCTGTTTCCCACCAGGCGGTGATCGAGACTCTGTCGGTGGGCGCCACCATGCTGCTGCCTCCCTTGAGGGAGAGGATGGAGCTGCTCCACTCCCTGCTGCCTCAGGGACCTGACAGATGGGAGAGTCTCTCCAAAGGACAGGTACGCCCCACCCCCACCTGCTGCTTGGTTTTGGACGAGACCCTGTTGATACAGCTTCCTCCTGTGGTTATTAACCTGAACAGGAAGTAAAATAAAGCGGTTCTGTTCCTCAGCGGATGCAGCTGGACATCATCCTGACCAGCCTGCAGGATCACACCCACGTCGCCTCACTGCTGGGCTACAGCGCTCCGGCCGACGGCCCCGACGCTCCGGCCCCCGGCCCCGCCTTCGCTCCGGACCCCGGCTACGGCGCCGTCGGCTCCCACCCCGACACGCACTTAGCCGAGATCCTGATGAAGACGCTGCTCAGGAACCTGGGCTTTTACACGGTGAGCCCGTCCTCGTTATCGATCCTGTAGAGAGCCGCAAACCGCCGTTTCCTGGCTGAGCCGATCGCTTCCTGTTCCCGCCTATCAGGAGAACATTTCATTGATTGAACTGAGAGATTATTCAGCTCTGCGCTGTGAATCCTTTTCTGCATGTCAGTTTTTCTGTTTTCTGTTTTCGTCTTCATCTGATGTCGCCTTTTGGAGAAAATGTAAATATTTTGTTTTTTTTAGCAGAAAGTTAATCAGATCTCAGCTTCCTGCTCACTTCTGTCCTTACTGACGTTTATAAAACTAAACTGCATCTTTACGAACAGGTTGTTTCCTATTGATGAGCAGTAAAATGACTTTTAGAAGCTTCATGTGGTGATAAAATCAAAAAACAGATAAAACACTTTTTTCTGCTTCTAATAACTGGAGGTGATTCTGAAGGTAAACGACAGAAATTTCAAACCTTCCAGAGAAATCTGAAAATGTCTGCAGTGGCATTCAGGGACCTGGACGAGGAGAAGAGTCACAAAAACATACTTGTAGACGTTTGTTCACATGTTCTTCTAGCCTAATCATGGTGTAGCGCAGAGATCCGGGTTCTGTACGTCTGTGGATCCAAAGCTGGTCTGGTACATTATTAGGCTCTTAAAGTGGCGACCCGGTACGTTTTGAGTTCTAAATCCTGACCTGGTATGTTTTTCTGTTCCAAAGTGGAGTCGCTCTGTCCTTGCAGAGCGCTGCATTTAGCTCTGCTTTCCTCACCCCCACAGCCAGCAGGCGTCCAGGCAGGCCGCCTGCTGGCTGTGGGGTGAGGAAAGCAGAACCCGCCGGGTCACAGCGGTTCTGTTCTCTGTTCTCTGCAGGACCAGGCGCTGGGCGAACTGGAGAAGAACAGCGACAAGCTGCAGCAGCGCGCCTCTTCGTCGGACAGCAGCCAGCCGGCTCACCTGCACCAGCTGCTGTGCTCCCTGCAGAAGCAGCTGCTGGCCTACTGCCACATCAACGCCATCACCGAGGTAACGCCGCTGCCGCCGGTCGGGCCGGGCCCCGATAAACCAGACCCGTCTGACCCGCTGCGTGTCTCCTGCAGAACTCCAGCAGCGTGGCGCTGCTCCACAAGCACCTGCAGCTGCTGCTGCCGCACGCCACCGACATTTTCTCCCGCTCCGCCGCGCTGATCCAGGACAGCTCTGGGAACGGCAGCATCCGGGAGAAGCTGCAGGGTGAGCGCCGCCGCCTCGGCCGCCGCCTCGGCCGCCGCCTCGGTCCAGATGTCACTGATCCCCATCTGCTCTCCAGATGTGATCTACGTGTCGGCAGCAGGCAGCATGCTGTGTCAGATCGTCAACTCGCTGCTGCTGCTGCCGGTGGCGGTGGTGAGGCCGCTGCTGAGCCACCTGCTGGACCTGCTGCCGCCTCTGGACCGCCTCAACAGGCTGCTGCCGGCAGCCGCGCCGCTGGAGGACCAGGAGCTGCAGTGGCCGCTGCACGGTCAGCTGACAGGAAACGCTCAGACCGCAGGGGCGGGCCCCAGACAAAATACACTTCAAGAAATATGGCCCTCCTGCAAATCAAGAAAAAAACAAACAAAAAAGAGAATTCTGGCATAAAAGTCGGGATGCACCGATTGCAGTTTTCTGGCTGGTCGCCAATTACCAATCTTTAAAAAGTTTAACCTGCTGATTCCTAATTTGACGATTTTGTTTTTTGTCTGAAATGTTTGTAAATATAAATAAAGTTGCTGAGTTGGTAACCATGCAGACATGGTTTGGTGGGCGGGGCTAACAGGCAAACCTGTTCAGACCTTTGCTGACGTAGATCGGATCGGCTTCACGTTGAACTACCGGCTGATCACCGATCTCCCAAAATTAAGGAAATTGTCATTGATGAATCGGTGCACCCCTACGTAAAAATCAGCTGCAGCTGGACGCTCCCGGCCGACCATCTGCATTAGTGTCTGAATTATGACATAAGAAGTTCAGATTGCTGTCCGAATTACAGCCCCTACCGCCATTGAAGATAAAAAAAAATTCCACTAAAGATTTCTGAATTTTAAAATTAATATCAGAAATTTTCTAGAAAAAACTGTGGAAAGTTTCTCAGCTTGAAAAGTAAAAAAAAAATTGACTTTTGAAACTGATAAATTAAAAAAACTTTCAAAGTTTTATTCTAGAAAATATATAAAATAAATTTTGGGGGGAAATTTCCCCGAACACGCCGTCGCAGAATTCTTTCTGCTCCCAGATTAATGTCCGAATTTAAAGAAAAAATACTAAATAAAAAAACTATCAAGTCCAAATTCTGAGAAATAAATCAAAATTCAAAGATGAAACCTGCCAGCTGGGAGCACGGTGGGAGCAGCATCATGCTGCGGGGCTGCCAGTGGATTCTTTGTTGTGACCAGTCAGGTCAGAACCAGAGCCTGGTGGTTCTGGCCGGGGTCGGTAACCGGATCCTTCCCGTCCCTCCAGGCGCGTCGGACCTGGCCGAGCCGGCCTCGGGCCTGGCGCTGCCGGCGGCGGCGCTGTGCTGGGTGTGGCTGGTGGACCTGGAGCGGACCGCGGCGCTGCTGGTGGGCCGCTGCCTGGGCGGGATGCTGCAGGGCGCCGCCGCCTCGCCGGAGGAGAACCACGCCGCCTACTGGCTGAAAACGCCGCTGTTCAGCAACGGCCTGGAGACGGACATCCCGCAGCTCGGTACCGGCCGGCCCGCCAGTGGTTCTGTATGGTTCTGTGTGGTTCTGACTGCGCTGTCCCTGCAGATTGGGTCATCGGCTCGCTGCTGGAGGCGGCGCTGTCCGGGAACGAGGAGCAGAAGCCTCTGGACCGGCCGCTGCGCCCGGACCTCAGCCTCCTGCTGGACCTGGCGCTGGGCTCCTCCAAAGAACCCGCCAACAGCCTCTGGATCAACATGCAGGACTACGCCATCAGCAAAGGTCTGACCCACAACCAGAACCAGAGCAGAACCAGAACCGGGCCTTACTGCTGTGTCTCCTGTTGCAGACTGGGACAACGCGTCTCTGAACAACGAGTCCCTGCTGGACACCGTGTCCAGGTTCTGCCTGGCCGCGCTGCTGAAGCACAGCGGCCTGCTGGGCCCCGCCTGCGGCGAGGGCAGGTGAGCCGACCCCTGACCTTTCACCCCGCTCTCCTCTCCTCTGCCGCTGACTCTGCCTTCCCAGCAGGTACCAGCCGTCCAAGTCTCTGGCCGAAGTCTACCGCAGCGTCTACAAGGTCCGGAACCGCCTGCTGGCCTGCAAGAACCTGGACTTCATCCAGACCCGGTCTTCATCCCGAGAGAGGCGGGTCGGTCCCAGTTCACTCCCAGTTCACTCCCAGTTCACTCCCAGTTCACTCCCAGTTCACTCCCAGTTCTCTGAGAAATAAGAAGTTTCATTTATTAAGAGCTGCTACTTTATTGACTTGTCGTATTTTTATAAATTCTCTTATTATTGATACTTTATTCTCATATTAGTACAACTTTATTTTCATTATATTAACACTTTGATCTCGTAGTATTCCGACTTTTTCTCATCTTTGGATTATTATGATTTTGTTCTCGTATTTATTCTTGATATCAGCTCTTAGTTATGCTGATCTTTAAATATTTAAATTTCAGATCATTTCATAATTCTGATCATAACTGCAAGTTGTTGACGCTTTGAATTAAAATCTCACCAGACTTTCATGCCGGCCGAGTTCCTCCTTTAGGGGGCGCAGCTCTCAGAAAGGTGGGGGAAGAGGCGCTGACGGACAGGAAGTCGATGGTGGATTCCAAAATAAAAGCAGAGTCTGATGTTGTGGTGCAGATCTCGGACAACCAGGACTCGCTGGACATGGACCCCCAGGAGAACTCGTTCACCCGCACCATCGACGAGGAGGCGGAGCTGGAGGAGCGGGCCGACCGCGAGCGGGAAGAAGGACACCAGGATCAGGACGAGGAGGAAGAGGACCGGGAGCACGAAGTCATGACCGCAGGAAGTAAGTACAGCCCTGGAGCCCGGCCGCTTCCTGTCCAGAAACGTTCTGATCTGGACCTAGTCTGGTCCAACATGCTGGTTCATCACTTCTTCTTCTGGTCCCAGGAATTCACATTTAACAAACAGGAAGCAGAATCAGATTTTAGGTCTGGATCAAAACTGTTCAGTGTTTCTAAGTTAGAGACGCTCCGATCCGACATTATGTCTGCATTAGGGATGCTTCGGTCATCCATGGGACCGGTCTCTGCCGGTCTCTGCTGATCTCTGAGGTCTCTGCCGATCTCTGAGGTCTCTGCCGATCTCTGAGGTCTCTGCCGGTCTCTGAGGTCTCTGCCGGTCTCTGAGGTCTCTGAGGTCTCTGCCGATCTCTGCCGGTCTCTGCCGATCTCTGAGGTCTCTGCCGATCTCTGCCGGTCTCTGAGGTCTCTGCCGATCTCTGCCGGTCTCTGCCAGTCGCCTGGAATGGCTGTTAAATCTTCGCCTGAGGTGTAAATGATACCATGTTATCTGGCAAAATGGAAAAATTATCTGGCAATAAATTCCCCTAATTTCGACATAATAGACATATTTTAATACATATCTAATTTTTTAAGTTCCCTGCTGCAGCTGTTCGGTGTGGGAGCTGAGCGGCTCCGTCTGTGAAACTACCAGTAGCGACGGTCCGACAGCGACTAGAGACGCTGATCGATCACCAATCATACACTTTTTCACAGAAATCAGCTGATTATGATCAGTGGCCTGTCGATCGGCACACCTCCAGTCTGTATCGTTCCAACATGGAAACATTTCACTTTATTTTGGTAAATTAACAATATTACAAAGGAAAACAAAATAACAATAAAATCTCTAGAAAGAAATTCTAGATAATATGCATTATTGATAAGTGAACTTTCTGAACCATGTGACAGAAGGTTGGTTGCAGTTTTTCACACAGTTTATTTTCTATTGGTGGTTCGGCTGCACCGACTGAACAGATTAAAGTTGTTTTTACATGTTTTAGTGACGTTATAAATATATTTATAACCAGAGTTGTCCTGGTGCAGAGTTAGCTAACACATTTATTATTCTGTGCATTTATGTCTGTGTTAAATAAAATAAAATGTTTTCAGTCAGTTGAGCTGTTTTTTGTATCGGATCGGTATCAGCCGATGCTAAACCTCAGATATCGGTATCAGAAGTGAAACCAGTGGCTCTGCAGCTTTTTGTTTTAACTGCTGAAGTCTCCAGGCTGCTCACACTCTAACCCTGCATCCGTCTGTGTGTGTTTGTGCTCGATGCACAACGCAGAAATCTTTCAATGTTTCCTCTCAGCGCGGGAGGTGGCTCGGAGCCGGGAGCGGGAGCGGGCCAGCAGCGGGCCGGGCCCGGGTTCTGGGTCGGCGTCCCGCAGCGCAGCGGCAGCGTCGGGATCTGGGGAGGAGGAGGCAGCGCAGTCGCAGGAGGAGCGGCGGGGCAGCGCGGGGCTCCCGGAGGGCCAGGACCTGTACACGGCCGCCTGCAACTCGGTCATCCACCGCTGCGCCCTGCTGCTGCTGGGGGTCAGCCCGGTCCTGGGAGAGCTGGGCAAGCAGAACCAGGAGGACGGCCCGGCCCAGTCGGCCACCGGAACACAGGACTGTCTGAGCTTCATGACCAGGTACAGGGGGAGGGGCCAGGGGGTGATGGATGCAAACTTGGAACTTCTTGGATGCAAATTTAAGAGAAAAGTTGTTGGTTTCAAGCACAGAAACCTGCAGAACTCCAGAACTAAAGGTGCTGCAGAAAAACTCAAATTCCCAGAATGTGACCTGCTGAGGCAGGGGTTCCCAAAGAGGGGGGCGGGACCCACAGGGGGTCGCAAGACACCATGCAGGAGGTCGAGAAATTATTTTCAGAATCATAGTGAGAAGGTGTATGGCCAAAAGGGACAAAATTACATGAATAATATATACATATCATGATATAAATTATTGAATGATTTAATTCATTTTATATTTTTTATACTATGACGTGCATTAAATAATAGATATATCATGAAATAAATACATGCACCATTAAATGTCATTAAATAATGTTCAGTTTTATACATTTTAACCATTATATGCTAAATTGATCTAAAAATATGTAGAATTATATGACTACAGATTTATTTGGAATAAATCGAGGGAAATAATTCTGTTTCCAGGAGTGAGAGTCTGAGTGCAGAGAGCCGCTCGGTGCAGAGCAGCCCCAGCTACCGGCTCATCAAGTCCCGCAGCGAGTCGGACCTGTCCCAGCCCGAGTCCGACGAGGAGAGCTACACCCTGGTAAGGAAGCTCCGCCCCCCATGCCCGGGCCCCTGGGTCCTGGTGTCCCCTGGCGTCCCCTGGGTCTTAGTGTCCCCTGGGTCCTAGTGTCCCCTGGCGTCCCCTGTCTCCTGGCGTCCCCTGGCGTCCCCTGGGTCCTAGTGTCTCCTGGCGTCCCCTGGGTCCTAGTGTCTCCTGGCGTCCCCTGGCGTCCTCTGGTGTCCCCTGGCGTCCCCTGGGCCCTGAGCTGAAGGCTGTGTGTGTTTTCTGCTGCAGAGCGGACGCAGGAACGTGGATCTGGACCTGGCCTCCTCCCAGAAGAAGAGAGGTACTGATGTGGAAGGAGAAGAGGCTGCTTGTTGTCGTCATGGTTCATCTGTCCCCCCGTCCCATCAGTGGAGTGATGCGCTGGTTCTTCATCGTCTCCTCCTCTTCCTCCCAGGAATGCTCCACAGCTCCCCCGACTCGCTGGCAGAGTCCTGGTTCCGGTCCAAACTCAGCCGGCAGCGCAGCTACGGCTCGACCCACTCCTCCGGGGAGTCGGACCTGGACCTGAGCCGCTCGCTGGGCGTCCACGCCCTCATCGACAACATGGTGAGCTTCATCAGCGGCGACGTGGGCCTGGCGCCCGCCTTCAGCAAGGAGCCCGAGGAGGGCATGTCCACCAACCCGCAGGCCGCCATCTTGGCCATGGAGCAGCAGCAGAGCAGGGCGGAGGTGAGGCGACGGAGACGCACGTTATCCTCAACCCAACTTTATTCATAACGCAACGAACGAACAGCACGACTAAAACAAAACGTTGGAACCAGGACGACAGTAACCCAGGAGAGTCGTAGCATTTAAGTCCTTTTATTAAAAGGTTAAATTAAAAACAGTTTTATTGAAGTAAATAAATCAATATAGAAAAAATATATATAAAATATGCTATTTATTTTCTACTTAAAAAAGGTTTAATAAAACAAATTCAAAAATATTTACTAAATAAAATAATTTTTATGAGATGTTATGTATCATATCTTTATTCTACTTTTAAATTTTTTTGAATGAAAAGAAATTAAATAAATTAAAAATATATTTTTCATTCAATCAAAAACAGAATGAAAATGCATATATAAATATAAAGGCTTTTTAAAATGACAACTTATGCATTTAATGACCATTTTAAAAAAAGAGAAAATAAAAATATTCACACTTTATTTTGATTCCATTTTAAATGTTAAAGTTTTATTCTTATAATATTTTTGATTCATTTTTGTTGTAATTTTATTTACTTTTTACTTTGTTTCCATTTCAAAATACGTTTTTATTTTGTTATTAATTTAATTATCAGTGCTTCTAATATTAAGATGAAACAGATCCTTTCTTCGTCTGGAACACATGAAAGCAGAAAACAACAAGTAACTCGTTTATATTTAAGGTTTTACTGTTCGCTGCGTCCAGGCTGCGTGTTCCTCTGTCCCGGTTTTAAACGGTTTAAAGTTTCTGCTTCATCATGTGACTGTGGCTGCAGCTGCGGTTGGAGGCGTTGCACCAGATCGTGGTGCTGATCTCCGGCATGGAAGAGAAGGGCAGCCAGCAGGGCGGCGCCGAGCGGCCGGGCGGCGCCTTCCAGTCCTCCTCCCTGCTCACCTCGGTCCGGCTGCAGTTCCTGGCCGGATGCTTCGGCCTCGGCACCGTGGGCAGCGGCCTGAAGAGGGAGAACGTGCAGCTGCACCACTACCAGGTGAGGAAGAGGAGGAAGAGCTCTGGTCCGGTTCTGTGGTCCGGTTCTGACTGGCACGTTTGTGCTCCAGGATGGGATCAAAGCGGCCAAGCGGAGCCTGCAGATGGAGATCCAGACGGCCGTCCATAAGATCTACCAGCAGCTGTCGGTGACTCTGGAGCGCGCCCTGCAGGCCAACAAGCACCACATCGGTACCGACGCTCTCCTGCTTTTCCACACACAGCTGGTGTCTGAACCGGATTTATCCACACATATGCGGATATCTGACGAACCAAGCAGAGCTTCATCAACACATAACCTCCGTTTAATATCATTAAAACAATGCTGATGATAAAACCTCCGATTAAAGTGAAGATTTGCAAATTCTCCTTTTTAGCTTTTGCACCAAAACCCAGTTTTCAGGACTTTGAGAGGTAAACGCATTTCAGTGTGCAACAGATAATGCAGCGATGACATCACATTGTTTCCGTTTGCCATGCAGAGGAGGAAAGATGGCTGCTGTCAGAGAGGGTTTCATGTTGGTTCAGACTTTTCCTTGATTTTGTATAAACACACAAATATGTTGAACTGCTAAGGAGAAAAATCACCTGGAGCTCAAAGGGAGTTAAAGTGCTTTACATGATAAAACACAAAAATAAAAAGTCCTGAAAACATCATACAGTCGACAGTTTGAGAAACAAACATTCCATTTTATAAAAATAATCAATACAGATCAAATATGTTGATCAATGCTCCATTTATTATGGCAGGGGTGGCCAAGTCCAGTCCTCGAGAGCCACCATCCTGCAAGCTTCAGATGCATCCCTGCTTCAACACACCTGAATCAAATGACTGGCTCGTTATCAGGCCTCTGTAGAGCTGATCCCGGTCTGTTGGAGTAAGGATACTTCTAAAACTTGCAGGATGGTGGCTCTCGAGGACTGGACTTGGCCACCCCTGTATTATGGTTTAAAACCAACAGGTGGGATTTAAATGAACTCAGTGTTTCGTTAAACATCCACACACTGACTTACATGATTCGACATCGTTTCATGTTTTATTAACTTTAACAGCATTTACAAGTAGTTCAGCTTCTCTATCTAAACCTCCTGGCTCCATGTTTGGTTCCTAACAGGACGTGGTGGTGGTTTGGAAGGCTTGTGATTAACTGACAGATCTTGGCGCTACACTGCCCCCTATGGGCTTGGCATGTTTAAACACAGCTCAGTGTTGTATGAACACTTTCCTTAAAGGTGTGGATGAGATTAATTTATTTTAAAAAGCCCCAGCTTCATGTTGACCAGGCCTCAGTCTGACCCTCTGCTTCCTCCTCTACAGAAGCCCAGCAGCGCCTCCTGCTGGTGACGGTGTTTGCGCTCAGCGTGCGCTACCAGCCTGTGGACGTGTCCCTGGCCATCTCCAGCGGCCTCCTCAATGTGCTGTCGCAGCTCTGCGGCACCGAGACGATGCTGGGCCAGCCGCTGCAGCTGCTGCAGAAGCCGGGCGTGTCGCAGCTTAGCACCGCCCTGAAGGTGGCCTCCACCCGCCTGCTGCAGATCCTGGCCATCAGCACCGGGTAACGCCGCCGCAGCGCCGCAGCGCCTCCGGGGCCCAGAGCGCCTCTAACCCAGCGGCCTGTCTGTCCCTGCAGGACGTACGCCGACAAGCTGAGTCCCAAGGTGGTGCAGGCGCTGCTGGACCTGCTGTGCAGCCAGCTGAAGAACCTGCTGGCCCAGGCGGGAGGCAGCCGGCTGGCGGCAGGGAAGAACCCGGACGACTCCAAGACGGACGACTGCCCCGACTCTGACAAGAAGGACTTCAGAGGTTAGCTTCAGCATCTAGCTCCAACCCTGACACACATCCACGTCTCCGTCTGCCTCTGAATTCAGTTTTCTTATGTAAACACTAAACAATAACAGACACAGAAATCCCTCTGGATCCATTTCCCTTACACGTCTTGTTCTAGTAAAACAGCCAGTGTCAGTCTCAGGTTTGTTCAAATATAATTCAACCAACATTTAACCGTTACACAAAGGTATCTGCTGAAATGCATTTAACATTATTTCTGTCAGATTAAAGCAGTCATCAAGCATCTGGGCTGGTTATTTTTAGGGCTTAAATAACAAGGAAAAGTCTGATCTTACCTTTTGTCCTGGAGAAAAACAGCCTAGAACACGCTGCCACCAAATAACCTAATCTGTTCAACGTCTCCCTTAAAGGGATTGTATTATGTATTTTCTATGCACACATTTTATGGCAGTCAAGTCACTTAATTACCTTCAGTTGTTATAAAAATGACTTTTATATCAAATATGTCTTAAAAGAAATTTGACTTTGGAATTTGACACCTTGAAATTGGCCCTCTGTGTCTTTAAGAAGCTCCTGCTCTTTCTGAAGCTCCGCCTTCAGGAAGTCATCCCAACATGGCTCCTCTTTTAGCCCTTTAACAATGTTTTTACCAGCTCTGAGAAATAACTCAGCAGTTCCACCAGGCGTTTGCTAATTGCCGCTGGCTAGTCTGAAGGAGCTGAGTGGGGAGGAACTGTCCCGCGAAGGCGGAACTTGGTCCACCCAGGCGTTTTCCACAGCTGAATGGTTGCCATGGAGATCAAAGGATTTCTCAAACATGAAAGAATGAAAGCAACACTCCAGGTTCATTTTTGATGAGGGAAAATGTATTATGATGGAAAGCTCAGAAAAGTCAGTCCTGGGTGATACTGGCCCTTTAATCATCACGCTGCGGTCACCAAATATTAAACAGTCAAAACCCTGCATTTCTTGATGAAGGAGACTCAAGTCGGCTGATTCTTCTGAACTTTTATTGGGAGATAAAAATGATTCGCTAATGCTAATCATGCTGGTAGAAGATGCTAAAACCAGCAGCGACTCAGAACCTGAAGGCCCTCTCCAGGTTTTGGTAAAAACTGGAGTAAGGGCTCAGGTTGGATGTCGCCTGGAGAGCTTTGGTTCCCGTTGATGACCGTCCTGCAGTCGGATGAGAGCAGATCGTCTCCAGATTGCTGATTTTCCTCTGGGTCGTGTAATGGCTCAACGTTTTTGTTGTTCAGCTTTAATCCGGAAGCAGCACACCGCAGAGCTCCACCTCGGGGACTTCCTGGTCTTCCTGCGCAGGGTGGTCTCCTCCAAGGCCATCCAGTCCAAGATGGCGTCCCCCAAATGGACCGAGGTTCTGCTGAACATCGCTGCTCAGAAGTGCTGCTCAGGTGCGCCCTCTGCAGGTAGCAGGTGAGTGTGGTCGAATTAACATTAACAGATGTTAAATGTTGCAGGAATTCCTCTAGTGGGGAACATGAGAACCCGCCTGCTGGCTCTGCATGTGCTGGAGGCCGTCCTGCCGGCCTGCGAGGCCAACATGGAGGACGACCAGCTGACCCAGGTAGGGGGCGCTGCGGAGCCGCACTTCCTGAAGCCGCAGGTTTTCAGTTCTGCCTGTTTGTTTCTTTGTGTTTCTGTCGTTGCTCTTTTGTTTTTCTTTTCATTCTGTTTTTGTCTCTTTTTTTGTCTTTCTGTCTTTTTTCTCTGTTTTTCTTTTTCTGTTGTTCTGTCTTTGACCGTTTATCCTTCTGTCTGTCTCTGTCCTGATGTCTCTGTCCTCCAGGTCGTGGACCGTCTCTTCTCTCTGCTGTCTGACTGCATGTGGGAAGCTCCGGTCGCTCAGGCCAAACACTCCATCCAGATCAAGGAGAAACTCCAGGAGCTGAAGCTGCAGGTGAGGGCGTCGTCACGGCAACCCTGGTCCCCCAGGTGGACGCGGGACGCTGACGTCTGTTTGGCCAGCAGGGCGAGGCAGAGGAGGAAGACGAGAACCTTCCCATCCAGGAAGTGTCCTTCGACCCGGAGAAGGCGCAGTGCTGCGTGGTGGAGAACGGCCAGGGCCTGACGCACGGCAGCGGGGGCAAAGGTTACGGCCTGGCGTCCACCGGCATCTCCTCCGGATGCTACCAGTGGAAGGTGATCCCAGCACAGAAATCTACTGGAAAACACCTGGAAAGCTCCGCTAACCGCTGCTTTTCCCTGCTGCAGTTCTACATCGTGAAGGAGAACCGTGGCAACGAGGGGACGTGCGTGGGCGTGTCCCGCTGGCCCGTCCATGACTTCAACCATCGCACCACGTCGGACATGTGGCTGTACCGCGCCTACAGCGGGAACCTGTACCACAACGGAGAGCAGACGCTGACGCTCAGCAGCTTCACGCAGGGAGACTTCATCACCTGCGTCCTCGACATGGAGGCCAGAACCGTTTCCTTCAGCAAGAACGGAGAGGTCAGCACAGCTACAGTTTCTTCCTTCCACCTGACTTTCCCAGTTAAACACAGAGCCGCTGTTGGATGTGACAGAAAGTTATTCAGTTCCGTTCTGAATGTTGATGTTTGCATCGTTCCAGTCTGATTCCCTCCTTCTGCTTTATCCTCTTTCCTGTCTTTTTCTCATTTCTTATTCTATTCCTTCTTCCTTTGTTCCTCTATTTCCTTTCTTTGATTCTCTCATCATCACCTTCCTTTCCTTTTTTGTTTTTCTCCCTTCCTCACTTCCTTCCTCACTTCCTTCCTTCCTTCCTTCCTTCCTTCCTTCCTTCCTTCCTTCCTCCAGGAGCCGAAGTTGGCGTTTGAGGATGTCGACGCGGCCGAGTTGTTTCCTTGTGTCATGTTCTACAGCAGTAACCCGGGAGAGAAGGTAGCCACCGCCGCCACTCAGAGTTCAGCATTCAGCAGGAAGTGGCTCTCTCACACTTCCTGTTTCCTCTGCAGGTGAAGATCTGCGACATGCAGATGAGAGGGACGCCACGCGACCTCCTGCCCGGCGACCCCGTCTGCAGCCCCACTCCCACGGTGCTGGTGGAGGCCACGGCCCAGCTGGTCCGCATCCTGCACCGCACCGACCGCTGGACGCCGCGCATCAACAGCGCCATCATCCAGCGGCTGCAGAAGATCAAGCCCTGCTTCCGGGACGCCGCCACGGGGGGCCCGGCCGGCGGCCAGCGGCTGAAGAAGAGCCGCTCGGTGCAGAGCCGCGAGGAGCACGACGCCCAGAGGGAGAGCCCCGACGCTCCGCCCAGGGCGGAGGAGGACCGGGGGCGGCACGGCCGGCAGCACGGCCTGGCGGACCTGGCCGAGCCGCACCTGCGCAGCCTCTGCTGCGACGTGTGGCCGGTTCTGGCCGTGATCGGGGGGGCGGACGGCGGTCTGCGTGTCGGCGGCCGCTGCGTCCACAAGCAGACGGGACGCCACGCCACGCTGCTGGGCGTGGCCAAGGAGGGCAGCAGCTCGGCCAAGGTCCAGTGGGACGAGGCCGAGATCACCATCAGGTACCGGAACCGCCGAACCCAGACGGTTGTGACCCAGTCGCTCATTTAAGTAACACAAGAACCCGACTGGGTTCTGATCCAAACACTCATTTGACAACATTAATTCATTCTGTTGAATGATTCAAACATCTGTTATCACATCTGGAACCACGCACCGTTAACGTTTTAACTTCTGTCAGTAGATCTGTCACTGTTTTCATCATCATCATTCTAACTTCGGGTTGTTTGGCATTTTCCTCGTCTTTCTCGTCTCTCCATGTTTTCTGTTTCTGGAACGTTTTTCCTCATAAATCTGTCTTTCAGGAACCCGGTCGGTTCTGAAACCGGGTCGTTGGTTTCCTCCTCCGTGTCGCTCCGCCTCTCCATCACCCATTTCCATCAGTTTTCCCCCGTTTTCCTCCGTTTCACTCCGTTTCCCTCTCCTTGTCTCTCTTCGCTCCACTTCCTCCCATTAAAGCTTCCCAACTTTCTGGTCGCCTAGTGACACGCCGCTGTACAATCTGGAGCCGTGCGAGCCGCTGCCATTCGACGTGGGCCGGTTCCGGGGTCTGACCTCGTCGCTGCTGCTGGACCTCACCTACCTGACCAGCATCCACGAGGAGACCGCCGCCAAGCTGGGCGGGCGCCGCCACGACAGGAAGCACCGCAACGCTGCCTCCGTTGGCCACGAGCCGAGCTGCGCCGACGACAGGCCGGACGGCCAGAAGGACGCCGCCGCCTCCGAGCTGAGGGTGTCCCACAGCCTGGAGGAGGTCAAGGCTCACCTGGCGCCCAACTCCAAGTCCGAGAGCGAGATCTCATCTGTCGCCTGTGGAAACGAAGCTCTGTTTGGCCCGGCGCCCAACGCTGCCGCAGAGGCGGGCAGGAAGAAAGGCCACGACCATGGCGGGCGCCACGAGGCTCCGCCCATCAGCACGCAGTCAGAGATCCACGCCGTACAGCTGTCCTACCTTTACCTGGGCGCCATGAAGACCCTGAGCGCCCTGCTGAGCTGCAGCAAGTACGCCGAGCTGCTGCTCATCCCCAAGGTACACACGCTAATGCTAGCAATGCTAGCAGCATGCAGGCAGAGAGGGGGGAGCTAGAGGGTGGAGTAAGATCAGGGATGAAGTCATGAGAGATTTGGGCGGAGCCAGATGGGGGGAGGCTACAGGGGGCGGAGCCAAATGGGGGGATGTTATCAAATACATTTTAATTCTGTTCATTTATGAAATGTTTTCAGTCAATCAGGTGTTTTTCTGTGTGGAATCGGCGTCTGCTGAAACCTCGGATCTCGGCAGAGGAGAAAGTGGATCGGTGCATCCTTGATATCCTTAAAGATTCTTACAGCTTATCTTGATGTTTAAGCTGCTTCCTGATTCTATGTCATGTTTGGGTGGTGCATTCACTGACTGTAGGACATATGGGATTTCTAGTGTCGTCTTGGGCCGGAACGACTGAATCTGTTGCTTAGAGTTGCAGTTGTTGCCCCCTGCTGGTCAGTGTTAGAAGTGCAAAGCGTAGCAGCTGAGGGGTGTTGGAGCTAACCCAGCGACTGTCTCGAACATCCAGGTGGTCCCCGAGGCGGCGCCGAGCGGCCACAACGCCGACCTGAACGCCAGCGGCGGCGCAGCGCCGCCCTCGCCCGTCTTCCAGGAGGAGGTGGAGATGCGGACGGCGCTGCAGTTCCTCATGCGCCACATGGTGAAGCGCGCCGTGATGCGCTCCCCGATCAAACGCGCGCTGGGCCTGGCGGACCTAGAGAGAGCGCAGGCCATGATCTACAAGCTGGTGGTGAACGGGCTGCTGGATGAGCCCAGCGGCGGGAAGTCCAGGCCGGGTGAGAGCAGAACCGCATCAGAACCAGGCTGGGGTCTAGAGTTCCTTTAATATCTGTTCATTCATGCTAAATATTTATTCGTTTTATCTGATGGTTGATGGTTTTAGCTTCCTGCACAGATTCTGAGTCAGTTTGGGTGTTTCATATCTCAGGGGCGAGGAGTGAGCCTGAAGGGGAAGGCGAGGGCGGCGAGGGCGAGCAGCTGGCCCAGACGCCCATCACCACCAGCCCCTCGGCCTCCAGCACCACCTCCTTCATGAGCTCCTCCCTGGAGGACACCACCACCGCCACCACGCCCGTCACGGACACCGAGACCGTCCCCGCCTCCGAGTCCCCCGGCGTCATGCCGCTCAGCCTGCTCAGGTGGGAACTCACCGCGGTCCGGCTTCATCATGGAGTCCCTCGTCTCTCAGGGTGTGATGACCTTTGACCTCCTGCTGTGTGTCCCAACAGGCAGATGTTCTCCAGCTACCCCACCACCACCCTGGTTCCGACCCGGCGGGCCCAGACGCCGCCGGTGTCGTCCCTGCCGACGTCTCCGTCAGACGAGGTGGGCCGCAGGCAGAGCCTCACCTCGCCGGACTCCCAGCCCTGCAGGCCGCAGAACCGGGCCGGAACATGTGAGTGGACCCGAGGACAGGCGCCCCTGTGCGCAGAAGAGGAAATGACGGCCATGTTGTCTCCCCTCAGCTCTGTCGGACCCCAGCAGCAGGCTGTCCACGTCGCCGCCGCCGCCCGCCATCGCCGTGCCGCTGCTGGAGATGGGCTTCACGCTGCGCCAGATCTCCAAAGCCCTGGAAGCAACGGGTCAGTCGAAGTCCTGAACACGTTTCCACAAACCTTTTACTGATCTCATGCCCTCTGAGATCAGGGTGCATTTTTTTTTACAACACTTCTTCTTGGGATACAAAAATGTATCGGCAACAAATTTCCTTAATTTTGGGAGATCGGCGATTGGCCGATGCTGGCACGTGAAGCTGATCTGGTCTTTATTGGAGCTTTTCCCTGCCTTGTGTAAGACTTCGCAGCTGAATGTGGCCTGAACTCCATCAGCAGAGCGTTCAGTGTCGTGTCTTAGCAGAACGCTACGGTAGCCCGCAGGCCGGCGGCGCTGACCTCTGACCTCTGCCCGCAGGCGCTCGGGGAGAAGCGGACGCCCAGAACATCACGGTGCTCGCCATGTGGATGATCGAACATCCCGGCACGGAGGACGAGCGCGACGAGCCTCACACCAGGAGCGGCGCGCTGGTCGTCGATGCCCCTGACTCCGCCTCCTGTCCGGGGGCGATGGCGTCCTCGGGGGGCAAGTCCCTGGACCGGAGCCCGTACCTCTGCTGTCCGGGGGACGTGGCCAGCGCCGACGCCTCGGAGCTGGAGGAGGGCTTCAGTGACAGGTAGCGGCGTTTTCAGAGGGGGAGGCTGATGTTTGACCTTTGACCTGAACTTACTGTCATTCTGCAGCCCTGAAGGTCTGGAGCAGGACAGCGCAGCGGCGTCCAGCTGCACCTCCCTCAGAGGACGCTCCGCCGCCGGCAGGAAGCACCGCTTCGACCTGGCCGCACGCACGCTGCTGGCGCGCGCCGGTGAGAACATCAAACACACCCTGACCTCACGCCGCCGCCGCCCAGCGAATCACCTGTCCCTCCTGTTCCCCTCCCCACCCCAGCCGGGCTGTACCGCTCCGTCCAGGCCCACCACAGCCAGGCCCGGCGGGACGCGGCGGCGCCGCAGCAGCAGGACCCGGGCGCGCTGTACGACTTCAACCTGGACGAGGAGCTGGAGATGGACCTAGACGAGGAGACCATGGAGGCCATGTTCGGCCAGGACCTGGCCAGCGACACCGACATTCTGGGAATGTGGATCCCGGAGGTACTGGACTGGCCAACATGGGTGTGTGTGACTTTCTGCTCCAGCCAATGAGCTGCTCCCCCCCCCCTCTCCCTAAGCTCACACATGCACGCTGAACCTCCAGAACACTCGCTGCTGATTGGCTGCTGCCTGGCATCCATTGATCCACTCGGCATGAACG
>NW_015114743.1:47473-50810 GCF_001443285.1 Poecilia latipinna | reverse complement strand
AACGAACTAGCCCACTTTGGTTTGTTTTGGAGCGATATGGGGGGATGGTGAACTCTAGATGACCTAAAAAATAATTTTTAATATCTCAGAAACCAAAACTGCACAAACGAAAATTTCAACGGCACAAACCTGCACAAACGGAGCACTAACCATTCAGACTATTTGCTGAATTTTTTGACGTGGGTGGGGTGTCAGCTTCACACAGCTGTGTGTGTGTATGTGTATATGTGTGTGTGTGTGTGTGTGTGTGCTTTGACCTTTGCGTTTGTCCCTTGCAGCACGTGTGTGAGGCCGACGACCGAGACGAGGTGGTGGTGTGTGAGCTGTGTGAGGCCAACGTGGCCAACTTCAACCAGCACATGAAGAAGAGCCACCCCGGCTGCGGGCGCAGCGCCAACCGACAGGGTTACCGTAGCAACGGCTCCTACGTGGACGGCTGGTTTGGCGGGGAGTGCGGCAGCGGCAACCCGTACTACCTGCTGTGTGGCGGCTGCAGGGACAAATACCTGGCCATCAAGAGCAAAGCCAGAGTCCCTGCTGCAGAGAGGTCAGCTTCCTGTGGGCGGAGCCTGGCCTCACCTGTCCTCACCTGGCCTCACCTGTCCTCACCTGTCCTTGTCTTTGTCTCTTGTGCTTTTTGTTTGTCCTTCGTTTCATCTGTTCTTTTCTCTGTTGTCTTCGTTTCCATCAGAAAACTTTTATATGTTGTAACATCCAGAGTTTTATCTTCATTGTTTCCTCAGTTTTAGTGATTAATTAAATCCAGTCAGACGGTCCGGTTTTAAACAGCTGCAGGATTCTTTCTTCTGCAGGATCAGACACAGGTCCGGTCCAGTCCGGTCCGATTTTAGCCTCAGCAGAGGTTTTATTCCTGGTTCTGTTCTGGACGTTGACCTGGTTGTTTCTGCGTTCAGGTACAAAGGCCAGGCGCCGGACCTGCTGGGGAAGCAGGACAGCGTGTACGAAGGTAAGCTTCAGCGATGTGTCGCGCCTGGGAAGTCCAGCGGCGGTCTGACCCGGTCCTGGTTCTGGTTCTGTCCCGCTGCAGAGGATTGGGACATGCTGGATGTGGACGAAGACGAGAAGCTGACGGGGGAGGAGGAGTTTGAGCTGCTATCTGGCCCGCTGGGCCTGAGTGAGCGCCGCGTCGTCCCCGAACCCGTCCAGTTCCCCGACAGCGACCCGCTGGGAGCCTCGGTCGCCATGGTGACAGCCACCAACAGCATGGAGGAGACGCTGCTGCAGATAGGTAACGACCGCGGCGACCTGAGCGGGTTTCAGTCTCAACGGGTTTCTCCGGTCCGATGTTTCGGCGTTCTCAGCGTGGTTTTGTCTGCAGGCTGCCAGACGTCGGTGGATAAAAGCTCGTCGGGCCGCATGACGCTGGGCGAACAGGCCGCCGCCCTGCAGAACCCCCACGATCGGGTCATGGCGCTCAGGAGGGTGACGGCCGCAGCGCAGGTGCTGCTGGCCCGCACCATGGTGATGAGGGCGCTGTCGCTGCTGTCTGTCAGGTGAGCCGGGGGTCAGCAGGGGTCACTGGAGGTCGGGTTCTGTAGCTCAGCTTCTGTGTTCCTGTCTTCCAGCGGCTCCAGCTGCAGCCTGGCGGCGGGCCTGGAGTCTCTGGGCCTGACCGACATCAGGACGCTGGTCCGCCTCATGTGCCTGGCGGCGGCGGGCCGGGCTGGCCTCTCCACCGGCCCGGCGGCGGGGGCGGGCCCCTCGGAGCGGCCCCGCGGCGCCGCCAAGGCCAGCAAGCCCATTTCCTGCCTGGCCTACCTGAGCACCGCGGTGGGCTGCCTGGCCTCCAACAGCCCCAACGCCGCCAAGCTGCTGGTGCAGCTCTGCACGCAGGTACCGACAGGTCACAGGAGGTCAGGGGAGACACAGGTCAAAGGTCAATGAGACACAGCAGCTGCCACGACAGCAGGAACTGAAGAGAGTCGATGCGTCTCTTGAGGTTTATGAAACGATGAGTCAACAGTAATGAGTCAGCGACTTGTTAGCATCTCAGCGCTAACGGTGCAGATTATTCCTTTAATCTGAGCTAAGGCTGAAACCATTAACCAGATGAATCGATTATTGAAATAATTACCTAAATTAGTAATCAGTCGCTTGCTAGAGTACACAGTATATGACCAGTTTATAATGAAAAATAAAGCTTTTTCTGTCAATCTGTTCTACCAGAACTCAGCCAGTGACAGTTTTACCTTCACCTGATTCAAATTCTGTAAAACTTCAGGTTCAGGCAGTTTCATGTTTGTGTTCCAGAACCTGATCTCTGCGGCTATAGGCATGAACCTGACCACGGTAGACGACCCCATCCAGAGGAAGTTCCTGCCCAGCTTCCTGCGCGGCGTGGCCGAGGAGAACAAGCTCATCACCTCCCCCAACTTCGTGGTGACGCAGGCGCTGGTGGCGCTGCTGGCGGATAAGGGCGCCCGGCTGCGGCCCGTCTACGACAAGGCCGACCTGGAGAAGAGAGGTTTGTAGTTTCTCTGGTTCTGACAGACCAGAATCTGATGGGAACCTCCTGGTTCTGGCTCAGAAAGCCTCTGTTGCTACATGGTCTCCATTGTTCCTCCCTGACTCATCTGGTGTTCTTCACCTTCTGTTCCGTGTCGAGCAGGTCTAACTGCGCATTTATATGCCCATCCTTCCCATAATCCCTCCGCTGTAGGCCCCCTGGAGCTGGCCAACGCTCTGGCGGCCTGCTGCCTGTCCTCCAGGCTCTCCTCCCAGCACCGCCAGTGGGCTGCGCAGCAGCTGGTCCGCACGCTGGCCGCCCACGACCGTGACAACAGCCAGAGCCGGCCGCAGACCTTCGCCGACATGGCGGGGGATCTACGGAAGTGCTCCTTCATCAAGCTGGAGGCGCACCAGAGCAGGGTCGGTGGCTTCTTCTCCTCCTGTGGCGGCGGCCGGCTCCAGTTTGGCTCCTGACCTCTCGTCTTCCCTCAGGTCATCACCTGCGGCTGGTGCAGTAAGAAAGGCCTGCTGGCCACCAGTGGCAGCGACGGGACGGTCCGGGTGTGGAACGTGACGAAGAGCCAGTACACGCTGCAGCAGACCTGCGTCTTCAACAAGGAGTGAGTTCCTCTGTCCCACAAAACTGGATCTCCTGGGGATAAACGTAGCAGAGCAGCAAGTGGAACCAAAGGGTTCATGGTTAGCATAGCGTTAGCATAGCGTTAGCATAGCGTTGGCATAGCATTCAAGGTTCAGAGGCGGACACCGCTGACTAGTTAGCTTCACTAACCCTAGAGTGCTAGTTGTAAATATTAATTACGCTAATGCTAAAACGTTACACCAACACCTAGCAGAAGCTAATGCTTAA
>NW_015114743.1:18669-44241 GCF_001443285.1 Poecilia latipinna | reverse complement strand
TTAAACATTAAAGCACTAAATTTCACCATGTTGACTTTTTTATCAGTATTAAAGAATTATTGACTTAACATAACTGCCTATAACTTTCTGAGAAGTTACTTGTAAGTTAGTTTTGTCTTATTTCATGTGTACTGAGATATTTGCACTGGAAATGAGAGGTTAGTGTTTTTGCAGTGTGGAATCCGGTGCAGAAATCTGGGCTTCAGATTTATTTAATCTTTTCTCAGCAGAGGGTCCATGACTGTATGTCTCTGTCTGTCCTCCAGTGATGGCTCCTCGGAGGACGGGATGTCCGCTCTGGGCTCTCCCAGTGACCCTTGCCTGTCTCCTCTGGCCTGGAGTGTGACTGGAAAATATCTGGCATCAGCCATGGAGAAAATGGTCAACATCTGGCAAGTTAATGGTAAAGCTGCTGTTTCCTGCTGCTGTTCCCCTCCCATCCTGTAGGGGTAAACGTGCAGATGCAGGTTTCTGTGTGAAAGCTGGTTCAGATCTGGCTGGTCCTCCCACAGGCGGTAAAGGCCTGCTGGACGTGCAGCCCCACTGGGTGTCGGCGCTGGCGTGGCCGGAGGAGGAGGCGGAGTCTCTGTGGTGCAGCGAGCCCAAAGACATGCTGCTGGTGGGCCGGATGGACGGGTCGCTGGGCCTCATCGAGGTCCTGGACGCCAGCGACATGCACCGCAGCGAGCTGGAGCACTGCTACAGGAAAGACGGTAGGAACGATGCGACCTGAACCGGACATTTCCATGACAGAATGACCAACGGATCAGATTTTATGAATGCATCGCAGGCCAGTTATATGTGGAACGTTTGAAAAACTGAAATAAACAGTAATTAATGGGGAAAAACTACAACTAACTGGAACTGTGATGTGCGTTTATAAAGCCAATTAGAACACACTGAAATTATAGAAGTAATATTCTTTGTTTTCCTTTTTATTGGCCTTTTGAACTGATGTGGAATAAGCAGTTTGCCGGTAAATCACGGCGCTCCGTAAACCTCCTGGCGGCTACGCTAGTGCGCAAATGGAAACGGCAGAAGTTAGGAGGAAACTTCAGTCAGTTGATGTTCAACAATAATTGAATACATTTTTTGCAAATGTTATTTTTTATTAAGTATTCATAACCCAATAGTTGTAAACATAATCACAATAAAATACTTTGACTTTTTGAATTCTGTACATAAAATTAACTAAATATTAAAACAACTAAAACTCCTACTGTAACTAATAAAAACTAAACAATATTTAATTAATAAGTAACAAAAACTAGCAAACCGACTCTAAAACCTAATTAAAACTAACTGAACAAGACAAACAAAAAGTGAAAAACTAAACTTTAATTAAAAATCCCAAACTCTCCTCATCTCCGATTATTATCAGATTTTTTCCCATGTGACCTGTATCTGCCGCTGATTCTCGACAGACGTCTGACAACTTTAAAATCAAGATTCGCTCCTCCATTAGCCTCCATGTTCACTCCCACTGAGCATGCTCAGTAGGTGTGATGTTACTGGGCCTCTGCTGGGCCTGCAGGAAGCTTTTAGGTTGCTTCGCCCAGGAACACGTCGCATCTATCTAGAAATGTGTAAAAAGAACCAGATTTCAGGATCGATCTGAACGTCGGGGCCTGCAGCGTGAACATGTGAGTGTCGCCCCCCAGTGGCCGTGATGCACATCGCCTGGTACAGCGAGGACCGGCCGTTCGCCGTGGGATACGCCGACGGAAAGCTGCTGATCGGATCCAAGGAGCCGCTGGAGAAAGGAGCCGTGGTCGTGATCGACGCTCACAAGGTAACCGGGCCGTCCGGACCCGACCAGAACCTTTCCTCCAGCCGGCGCTCATGGCGGTCTGTCCCTCAGGAGTCCATCACCAGCATGAAGTGGAGCCCCAACGGCCAGATCCTGCTGAGCTGCGCCAAGGAGGAGACGGTGAAGCTGTGGGCCGCCCCAGACCGGGACTCGGGTCCGGGTTCTGGCTGGCGCTGCCTGCAGAGCCTGCGCCACCCCTCCCTGGTGAACGGCGTGGCGTGGTGCGGCCTGCCGGGCCGCGGACCCAGACCGCTCAGCATGCTCGCCATGTAGGTCTCAGCTGCAGCCGGGCCGACCCGAACGGTTCCGGTTCTCCTCCTGAACGGCAAACTGCTTGTCTTCCAGATGCTGCCAGAACGGCCTGGTGTCGGTTTGGACCGTTCCTCAGGAAATCTGCCACTTCCCAGAATCCTCAGACTCAGAGACGCTGTGGGAGAACGACGCCAAACCCAAACTACTGGTAATGCGAGACGCACCTCTGGCCACCGGAGCCGAACATGAAGAGTTGTCCTTCCACCAAACTTTTACTTTGTTCAATTCAGACACAAAACTACAAGAGAAGAAGAAAATGTCTCGCATATATCTGGATTTATCGATTGTTTTTGTGATGTCTTTTTAGCAATCAAAATTACATATTTTCTTTTTTATGCTCCATTAGAAATATTTGCAAGGAATGTTAAGATATTTGTGACTTAGTTTCCAGTGATCAGTGTAGAAGAAGTGAGAAATACTGCCACCTGCAGGTGGAAGGTAGCGTTTCTTAAAGTTTTTGACCATTTTTGCTGAAAATTTTAAAAATAAATTCACAATTGTGTATTAGCACAAAAAAAGCTAATGATTTTGTGTGAATTTCCACAAAGACCTGGAGGGATTGAAAAGTTAAAGTTAAAAGTTTAAACTAGTGGGGTCCGAATACCTGCAGGCCTCAAGTTTTAGAAAAACAACAAAAGGTTTAATTTTGTTTTGCTGTTGAGCATTAGCTTGCAATATTTGGATGAAAGAAGTCAGGTTTCTGTAACAAAGGTCATCTGTAAATCCTTGTAGATCCAAAATGTTTTTAAAAGCAAAGCATGCAGTAAATTCTTGGTTTAAAAAAAGGATTTTTCTGTTTCCTCTGTCAGGAAGTTATTTCCTGAAATCTTTTTACAGTAACGGCTGATGATTCAGATGTTTGTGGTCGTATTTTCAGTCAGCTTCACATCAAATGAGACTCGTTTGGATGGTTTTGTTGCAGTCGCCGCGTTGGGCCGAGGACGGAGCCGTGTCCGTCCTCCAGTTGAAGGGACACATCACGCCGGTCCGGACGCTGGCCTTCAGCCCCGACGGCCTGGCGCTGGCCTCCGGCGGCGTCGGCGGCCTCATGAACATCTGGTCTCTGCGGGTAAGAGGCGAACATCTGGACCGGCCAGATTTCCTTCCTCCTTCACTCACTGCTTGCTTCCTGTCTGACAGGACGGATCCGTCCTGCAGACCGTCGTCGCCGGATCCGGAGCCATCCAGAACATTGTCTGGATCCCAGATGTGGGCGTGGCCGTCTGCTCCAACAGGTCAAAGGTTAGACGTCGGACTCTTTCTTTCCTCCTCGTCTCCATCGCCTTTCTCTGAGTGTCTGTCGCGTCTCCAGGACGTTCTGGTGGTGAACTGCTCCAAAGAGTTCATGGCGTCCAACCACGTGCTGGCGACGTGCCGCTCGGCGCTGAAGCGGCAAGGCGTGGTCGGCCTCAACGTGGCGCCCTGCATGCGGGCGTTCCTGGAGCGGCTGCCGGTGATGCTGCAGGAGCAGTACGCCTACGAGAAGGTAGGCTGAGAGACGCGTCTCCATGGAAACCACTCATCAGGCAATATGAGTCTTTATTGATTAGATTGTTTTAATCCTGCCAAACTGGTGGCCGGACCGTTTTATCCATACTTTTAACTCACGCCGTTGTTGTTTATTTTTAAGCAGTTATGAGGCAAAACCTTAAAGCTGCAGTACGTAACTTTGTTAAAATATATTTTTTACATATTAGTTCAACCTGTAATCATGTTGTGACATGAAACAGCTGATCTGTGATCAGATCGATCTCTCCCGAGCAAAAACAACCAAACTGCTACGACATGGAGAGCAAAAAGATATTTAATAAAAGTTTTAAACTGCTTGTACCCAGTTAAATATGGACATGGATGATCAACATTGTATATGAAGATGAATGTACTGATGCCTCTCCACTGCATGTGTTCAATAAAAAAACAAGGATAAAAACTGCAGCTTTAATCTGCTGCTGTTACTCTGTAAGGTGTTGCTAGGCAACCAGAGACTGAGCTAAGCTACCCAGCTAGCTTAGCTGGGAGTGAGAGGTTGAGCGGCTGAAGCCTTCCTCTGCCTACATCTCCCAGAATGCCGTTCGGTTCCGGATCGGAGTTCAGTGGATATTCTGTCGGACGTTTTATCTGTCGATATTGATCAGGTGTCTGTCATGATATTTATTGTTACTGATTTGCTGTCCGGCCTTCTGAGGCGGTTCTGAAGCCGAGCCGGGTCGGCCCAAACCCCCGTGTCCATTCCTGGTTTCTGTAAACAGGAAGTGGATTTTCTGACGGCGTGCTGGTCTGGTTTCCTGCAGCCTCACGTGGTTTGTGGCGAGCAGCTCGTCCACAGCCCCTACATGCAGTGCCTGGCGTCGCTGGCGGTCGGCCTGCACCTGGACCAGCTCCTGTGCCGCCCCCCCGCGCCGCCCCACCTCCGCCGCTGTCCTCCAGAGTCCGGCACCGCCGTCTGGAGCACCAGCGAGTGGGCGTGGCTCGACTGCTTCTCCACCACCGTCAAGGCGGCCGAGGCCCTCGCCCGCGGCGCCACGTTCCCGGACTCCTTCTGCGTTCCTGACCTGGAGCCGGTGCCCAAGGAGGAGATGGCTCTGGTGATGGTGAGAGGCGGCGGCGGCGGCCTGACCGGTGGCTCCGCGGCTCACTCTAACGCTCTGTCTGTTTCCAGGACAACGGGAAGTGGGCGGCCGGGATGGACGAGCAGATCATGTCCTGGGCCACGTCCAGGCCGGAGGTAGATCCAGACCCGCCTCCTGGAGTCATCTGAGGGTCCGGCCTGCCTCACCTGTGTGTTTTTCTCCAGGACTGGCACCTGGGGGGGAAGTGTGACGTCTTCCTGTGGGGAGCGGGTCGGCACGGCCAGCTGGCCGAGGCCGGCAGGAACATCCTGGTTCCGACCACCGCCCCGTCCTTCTCACAGGCCCAGCAGGTTCTGATGACACACCAGCAACTGCTAGCTCACATGCTAGCTGTGCTAAGCCTAAAGCATTAATCAGAATCAGTGCTAAAGTGTTGCACCATCACAGTATTTAGCAGTAGCTAGTGCTATTCCTGCATGACATCGTATGTACCTGTAGCTACCGCTAAATCGCTACACTATCACAGTATTTAGCAGGGACTAGCGCTAAATTGTGAAACCAAAACAGTAGTTAGCAGTAGCATATGCTAAAGAGCTCTACAAACACGCTACTTAGCAGTAGCTAATATTGAAGTGCTACACCAACATGCTATGCAGCGATATGTAACGCTAAAACATGAGGAGACGAAGGGAAACGGCAGAAAAAAAGCCAAATAATTAAAATTTATCTGAAAAATTTCTTTAGGTGTCGCTAAACGTTTTCAAGGTTAGCGAAAGACCTTAACAGAAAATAAGCACCACTATTAGCTGATGTGCTGGATTAGCCTGAACCTGATCAGGTGTTGGTTCTGCAGGTGGTTTGTGGTCAGAACTGCACCTTTGTGATCCAGCCCAACGGGTCGGTGTTGGCCTGTGGAGAGGGCAGCTACGGCCGCCTGGGACAGGGGAACTCCGATGACCTGCACGTCCTCACCATCATCTCTGCTCTGCAAGGTGAGCTGGCCCCCGGCGACCAGAACCGGTTTGGATCCTAGAACCATCCAGAACACCAGTGGTTTGGTTTTCCGCCTCCAGGATTCGTGGTGACCCAGCTGGTGACGTCGTGCGGCAGCGACGGCCACTCCATGGCTCTGACGGAGAGCGGCGAGGTCTTCAGCTGGGGGGATGGCGACTACGGCAAGCTGGGCCACGGCAACAGTGATCGCCAGCGCCGACCGCGGCAGATCGAGGCGCTGCAGGGAGAGGAGGTGGTCCAGGTGGGTCCGTCTGCAGGAACATTTAAACTGCGGGTTCTTCAGCTCTTGGTCCTCACGCTCTCTGCCCTGCAGATGTCGTGTGGATTCAAACACTCTGCGGTGGTGACGGCCGATGGGAAGCTTTTCACCTTCGGTAACGGAGATTACGGCCGACTGGGGCTGGGAAACACGTCCAACAAGAAGCTTCCAGAGAAGGTGACGGCTCTGGAGGGTTACCAAGTGGGACAGGTGAGCGATCCCCAAGCAGCCGAGTTCTGATGGACAGAGGACGGCGGCGGCTCATGCTGCCGGTTCTCCTCAGGTGGCCTGCGGTCTGAACCACACGCTGGTCGTCTCTGCGGACGGAAGCATGGTTTGGGCCTTCGGTGATGGAGACTATGGGAAACTGGGACTCGGGAACTCGACGGCCAAGTCTTCTCCCCAGGTAGGATTGGGCTGAAGAGGGAAGAGCTGAGCTGAGCTGTTTGGCTTGTAACTGACGCTGTCTCTAACTCCGCAGAAGGTGGACATCCTCTGTGGGACGGGGATCCAGAAGGTGGCTTGTGGGACGCAGTTCTCTGTGGCTTTAACCAAAGACGGCAAAGTTTACACGTTCGGCCAAGGTTACCTCAATGTTCCTGACCTGTCTGCTCTAAGATTAGTGGTTCTGTCCTCATGTTGAAGCAAACCCAAACCCAGAGGATAATATAACTAGAACATTTCTGAAGAAACGTGAAGGAGCCTGCCGAAATGTTTCTCTGCTAGAACCAGACGTTGGAGCATCAAACCCTAAACGGCTTCAAACTGCAGAGAGCTGGTCTTTATTGCATGTCATGAATATGTAAATAATTAGCTAAAATGCTACATGCTGTCAGTAGCATCAGGACTATCAGTAGCATGTTGACCTCCAGACCTGAGCTGGAATGCTAAGGTTAGCTAAAATTATGTCACTAGCATGTTGACTAACATTGACTTATGTTATAAAGGCCCTAAAATTAGCCGACATGCTAATGCTACAACATGGAGAAATGACTCCGTTGGTCCTGAATAATGATAATAATCGCTTGGTGTTTCTAATGTTGAGATGTTTTCTTGCGTCCCGTTAAAGACCGGCTGATCGGACTCCCAGAAGGCCGAGCTCGGAACCACAACCGGCCCCAGCAGGTTCCGGCGCTGTCTGGGATCCACATTCAGGACGTGGCGGTCGGCGCCGAGCACACGCTGGTTCTGTCCTCCACTGGAGACGTCTACGCCTGGGGCAGCAACTCAGAGGGACAGGTAACCCGCGGCCCGACCGGTCCGACCCCACCGGGTCCACAGGTTCGGTCCTGACCCGCTCTGTTGATCCGATCCTGCAGCTGGGTCTGGGCCACACCAACCACGTCAGAGAGCCCACGCTGGTGACGGCGCTACAGGGCAAGAACATCAACCAGATCTCTGCTGGACGCTGCCACAGCGCCGCCTGGACGGCGCCCTGCGTGCCGCCGCGCGCGCCAGGTGGGTCCGGTTCTGAACCGCCGGTCTGGTTCTTGCTCTTCAGTTCAGACCTAGTTATGTAATGAGTTATTGGACCTTAAAGTAAGCCATGTAGTTCTGGCCGGACCCAGATCTGATCTGGATGTTGTCATCAGTTAAAGTGATGAATTAAATCCTGATCCTGATGCAGCCCCTCCTCAGCCTTCTGCTGTAAAACAGCCTCCATCTTTTCTCCTCCTCGTCTTCGTCGCCTTCAGGCTCGTCGGTTCCGCTCCAGCTGGGCCTCCCGGTGGCGGTTCCGCCTCAGTACAGCGGGCTGAAGGAGGTCAGCATGGAGGCGGTGAGGGCGCGGCTCCGCCTCCTTTACCATTTCTCCGACCTCATGTACTCATCATGGCGGCTGCTGAACCTCAGCCCCAACAACCAGGTGAGATCAGAACCGCAGCAGAACTTCCAGAACCCGGCCGGCCGTCCTCACTGCCTGTTTTTCCACAGAGCTGCACCTCCCACTACAACGCCGGGACCTGGGGCATCGTCCAGGGCCAGTTGCGCCCCCTGCTGGCTCCCCGGGTCTACACGCTGCCCATGGTGCGCTCCATCGGGAAGACCATGGTTCAGGGGAAGAACTACGGCCCGCAGATCACTGTCAAGCGGATCTCCACCCGGTCAGTGACCCGTCCGCTTTGTAAACCCACTTTAGAGTCCAGAACCCGACTGACGCTCCGGTTCCTCTCTCCGCCTCGGCCCAGCGGCCGGAAGTGCAAACCGATCTTCGTCCAGATCGCCCGGCAGGTGGTGAAGCTGAACGCCTCCGACCTGCGGCTGCCGTCCCGCGCCTGGAAGGTCAAGCTGGTGGGCGAGGGGGCGGACGACGCGGGCGGCGTGTTTGATGACACCATCACCGAGATGTGCCAGGTATTCCCAGCTCTGAGCTTCCCTCACCGACTCCAGGGGTTTCCAGGAGTTTCCAGGAGTTTCCAGGTGACTGATGGTGGGAATGTTTTGCAGGAGCTGGAGACGGGTGTGGTGGATCTGCTGATCCCCTCCCCTAACGCCACCGCAGAGGTCGGCTACAACCGAGACAGGTGAGCAGCATGAAAGCTGTAAAATCCCACTGCCAGTGAACTCACCTCATGGTTATAAGAGTGATGGAAATGATCAAAAACGAAGCAACGACAAAGTAATAAACATCACCTGATGAGGAATTAATTTGACATTTTGTTCCATTTGTGTTCAGTTCAGGTTTACTAGATAAAAATCCTGTGAATTTAGTTTAATTCATGAGTAAAATCTGAATGAAAACAGTAAATTAAAGATTTATGGCCTGATTGCTCCCAAAACCGTTGTTAAGTTGTAAGTAGCATACTGCGCATGTGTGAGATGTAAGGAGTGGGAGGCGGGGCTAGATCTGTGTTTTCTTCATTCTGTTGGGTGATGAGCGCGGGAGCGCATGTTGTTAACTGTTTATGGCGACCATTAAAGTGTGGATGCTAACGTCAGCAGAGTGATTATTGAATCAACAACCGTCACGGGGAAATATTTGGACGACAGATTCAGAGACTTGTTTCCGCATCTGTAAAAAGAAAATGTTTCTGCAAAAGTTGAGAAGACGACAGTGATCGATTATCAGTATTGGAGCTGCATCGCTCTAATCTTCTCGTTTTCCTCCAGGTTCCTTTTCAACCCGTCCGCCTGCCTGGACGAGCACATGATCCAGTTCAAGTTCCTGGGCATCCTGATGGGCGTAGCGGTGCGCACCAAGAAGCCGCTGGACCTGCACCTGGCGCCGTTGGTATGGAAACAGCTGTGCTGCATCCCGCTGCAGCTGGAGGACCTGGAGGAGGTGGACCTGCTGTACGTCCAGACACTGAAGAGCATCCTGCACATCGAGGACAGCGGCATCACCGAGGACAGCTTCCACGAGGTGGGGACGGGGACCCAGTCGGGCCGGGACCGGGCCATTCTAATCCGAGTTAGAATAGAATATCTGTATTCCTCCTCCAGTGCCAACAGACGGGTTCCTCCGGCTGCGGCCTGGGCGGCACCGCCGTTCATCACATGGGCACAAAGACAAAAAGAGGGGAAATCACAGCTATGTGGAGGCGTCTCTAACAGGACACAGCCTGCTAGCCTGCTAGCCTGTTAGCCTGTTAGCCTGCTAGCCTGTTAGCCTGTTATTTTGTTCAAGGATTGCATCCAGTTGTGTTGGGGAATGAAAGGTGGCAAACGAACATGTGAAAACATGTTTTTCTCACTGCTCCATCTTCACCGGGAGGAGATTTATTCAGCACATCTGAGTACGAATTTAAAGTTTAACAAATGATCTCCCAACTTTTAATGGTTGCAGGACTTTTTACAGAATTGTATCTGTTGCTGTGTGTTTGGAAGTTTTGACCTATGGCATCGTTTTGGCTCACATCAAAATGAGCGCTGACGGGATTTTCCCTGATGCGATCCGAATGGATCTGTGGAAACTTGGGTAGTCGACACCAGAACCGGCCTGTTGGTGGCGCTCCAGCTGCTGCTGTTGGTCTGTCAGGCCCAGTCAGGTTGGTTCTGTTGGTTCTGTTAAGTCTGGTTCTGCTGGTTCTGTTCCAGATGATACCTCTGGACTCGTTCGTGGGTCAGAGCGCGGACGGGAAGATGGTTCCCATAATTCCCGGCGGAGGCAGCATCCCGCTCTCCTTCTCCAACAGGAAGGAGTACGTGGAGCGGGCCGTCGAGTACCGGCTGCACGAGATCGACCGACAGGTAAACCGAGTCTGGCCGGACCAGAACCAGAACCGGAACCGCTCACTAACCTGTCTGTTCTCCTCCCGTCCGCCAGGTGGCGGCGGTGCGTGAGGGCATGTCGTGGATCGTGCCGGTGCCGCTGCTGTCGCTGCTGACGGCGCGGCAGCTGGAGCAGATGGTGTGCGGCATGCCGGAGATCTGCTGCGAGGTTCTGAAGAAGGTGGTCCGGTACCGGGAGGTGGACGAGCAGCACGCACTGGTCCAGTGGTTCTGGCAGACCCTGGAGGAGTTCTCCAACGACGAGCGCGTCCTCTTCATGCGCTTCGTCTCTGGGCGCTCCCGGCTGCCCGCCAACACCGCCGACATCTCACAGCGGTTCCAGATCATGAAGGTGGACCGGGTGAGTGGACCGACCCAAACCGGCAGGGACCGACCCAAACCGGTCAATACCGGCCTGGACCGACCCAAACCGGCCCGGACCGACCCAAACCGGCAGGGACTGAACCAAACCGGCCCGGACCGGCCAGGACCGAACCAAACCAACACAGACAACTTTCCATGTTCCTCACTGTAGTTGACCCGGTTCTGCTCAGGAAACAAACAGAATTGGCTTCTGGCCCATTTAGCAAACCCAGAGATGATGCTACCAAACCGAAACGATTAATCGATTAGTAAAATAATCGATTAATCGTCAGCTGGACCAGAAAGAAACAAATCAGAGCAGCGATTAAAGCCAAACTGCTCAAAGTATTAATGCTGCCAATCGATTAAAACATGAATCAAACGCTGATTAATGACTGACAGGAAGAATGGCAAACAACATTTCAGTAAATTATATTTTACCAAAGCTCGACGGCGTATTACAGCCAGAAAAAAAGACTAAATTTCTACCAAAAAAAACTCCAAAATTTCCAGAAAAAACTTTGAGATTTCTGATGTTGAAAAGTCAAAATTGTAAGATTTTTCAAACAGAAATTTACAAGATATTTTCTTGTGGTTTGTAGTTTTTTGATTTAGCAAATCTTTTGGTTTTTCAAAGTCAGAAATGTTCCAAAAGTTGCAAATTTGATTATAAGTTATATTCTATAATCGTAGAACTGAAAAGCGTGAGCTTACTCTGGATGTTGTAGATATAAGGAGTAAATTTCTGCCAAAATCTCAGAAACCTTTAGAAAAATCTTGGAAATTTTTGTAAAGCCAAAAAAGACTTCCTATTGTCTTCAATGGCCTTTAATAGATGATCATAAAAAACTGATTACATCTTTTAAATTATAGATAGAATTTAAAATTTGATTAAAAAATTATTTCTACATTTTTTAAGAGTTTATTTTTCAAATTCGGTTGAATTGGACTTCATTGTGACTAGTCAGAACAGCAGCAGTTAGACAGACCGACTGACGGCTGTATCCGCTCCTCCTCTCTGCTGACGCTCTCTGTTCCTCCTCAGCCGTACGACAGCCTCCCCACCTCCCAGACCTGCTTCTTCCAGCTGCGCCTGCCGCCGTACTCCAGCCAGGCCGTCATGGCCGAGCGGCTGCGCTACGCCATCAACAACTGCCGCTCCATCGACATGGACAACTACATGCTATCACGCAACGTGGACAACGCCGAGGGCTCCGACACGGACTACTGATGCTTCCACGCGGCTGCAAACTCTTTTACATCCGTTTTATTTCTCTATCGGCACAACCTTCATTTCTCTCTGTGGTTTATTAGTTTTTATCATGGAAATCCACAGGAAGCGCATTAATTCTGGTTTCCTCCCACAGAGCTCCTTGGAAACATGTACAGAATATCTGGGTAAAGATTGTACATTGTGTAAAATGCTTCGTTAGGAAAATGTTTTGCATTGTATCCATATTTATTGTTTTCATTGGCGGCAGCAAGTTTCCCAAAGCAAACAAAATAAAAAAAAACTATAAAATTGCTGCAGAATTGATCTGTTGAAATATGCATTTGATATGGCAAGCTGGTTTAGCATAAAATTTAAAGCCACTAAAGGATCAACTCTGTACTTGTTTTCTAGCATAGAAAGTACTCCTAGCTCAGTTGATCTGTGTTTTGTCTCTGCTGTTTTCTTAAACTGAAAGACGGAAACGTAAAGTTTGATAAAACGGAGCAGTTAGTGACTTCATCTAGGAGAGAAACGGACAATTTTAAAGGCTACAGGATGAAAGAGAGACAGGAAGTTAATCACAGGAAGTTGTCAAAGCAAAACATAACAGACCAGGTGTTGCTTCTATGAGTAAAAAACAGGGAACCTACAGTTCAAAACTGAAATAACAGCAAATACTGGAAAATTGGAGAGTAGTAGGAGAAAGCAGCATACCTCCAGAAGTAGCTCAGGATAGCCAGTTTTAAACTGTAGCTACGTGGAGGTAGAAATTAACAGTGTTCTTCACCTCACATTAGGTCATAATGTTATGCCTGATTCGTGCATATTCAATTCTATTGATCTTTAAAACTGTCCAGCAGAGCTTTGGCCTATAGAGTGCGCTCTGTTTTTACAGCTGTGGACTGCAGTAAGCCTGTGTTGCCGGCGGGGGGCGGTAACGAGACAAACCCTCTGAAACCGGAAGTGAGCCGTCCTTTTATTGTGCTGCAGCAGTGAGTGTTAGCTGTGAACATGTCCGGCATGTCTTCAGCTCAGCATCTCAGAGAGTTCATCAGCCAGCGGCTGACTGCCGCCGCGGAGGAAATCTTCTCGGTCTTCCAGAGAACTATCGCCCAGTACGAGGAAGAGCTGGACCGCCAGCGCAGACTGCTGGACGGCGGCTGGAGGCCGGACTGCGGCTTCCAGAGAGCAGGTCAGGAGGTCCGGTTCCGCTTCACCGCTTTATCTGACACATCGACAGAGAGCCACCCACCGTGGACTGGATGGGTGACAGGCAGGCAAACTACCGAGTAAATAAACATCTGAGCTTAAAAAAAGACAACACAAATATATATACAGTTTTAATCTGTTCTTCAGGTTATTCAACCATCAGATTGGCGAAAAGTGTTTTTCTAGAGTTTCAGAAACTTACTAGAAATGTGGACTGTAGACGCTGACATTAGCGTTAGCTGCTACATGTCTAGCATTTAGATGCTACTTTAGCCCTAAAAAGCTTCGCTTATAACACAACTTGAACACACCACTCGTCCTTTCCATCGTCCAATCAGATTGTTTTTACAAGCAGAAACGAACCCTCAGTGAGCCAAGAAGAGCAGCTGCGTTGTTGTTAGCAGATCTGCACCAGATTTACAGATGTATCAGAAACACGCAAATACAAAGGTTCCGGTTTGAGACTTTGGATATTAAATAAATAATGTTGAACATTTTTAACGCATTCAAATTCAAGTAATTAAATAATTACGTGAATTTAAATGGAATTTAAAGGATCTAAACATCCCATAATTTCTCTGTCTGTAAGTTCAGGCTGGAAGCTGAAACTCCACCTCAGCAGATGCATCATTTGCTACAAATAATCGAGCTAAAGGATTGCTGCTGTTGATTCTTTGTCCAGAAAATGTTCTTATTTTAAAATGTAATTATTTGCATATTTTAATGTATTCAAACGTATTAAAAAGACTTAAGTAGATAAATAACAAATCTGCAGACTGTGCCAATTTTTTTTTCTGATTAGTCGTCATAATAATTGGTAGAGTAATAAGATGATTGATAGCTGCTGTTTCACTTTGGACCATGAGCTGTTTGTGGTCCTTAGTCTCCACCTGGATGGTGGACGGTTGGAGGACGGGTGGAGCCAGCTTCTCTTTCCTCAAGCTGAATGTTTTGTTGTCTTTTCCAGATTTCCCTCGGTGTTCTGTCAGGACAAAGCAGATCCCTGCTGAGCTGCAGCTCCAGAACCAGCAGGACTCCAGTTTGGACCATCCACAGATCAAAGAGGAGCAGGAGGACATGTGGAGCGCTCCGGGGGACGGACAGCTGGTCCTGAAGCAGGAGGCTGATGTCCTGATGGTGGCGCCGTCGCTCCAGGAGGGAAACCTCAGCGAACCAGAATCAGACTGGATCCAACAGGAGAGACCGGATCAGGACGGAGGCTGGACGGACAAATCCGGGCCGGACAGAGACACGGAGCTGAAGGGCAGCCGGGACAGGACGCTGATGGACAACTGTCCCCTGTTGGAAAGTAAGAGAGACAGAAGAGACGGAAAAACCTCGGAGAACTCGGAAAGCATGACTCACTACAGAATCCACACAGGTGAGAACCTGAATCGATTATCTCCAATAACTCATCCAATACTGCAAAATACAAAGCTTTAAATTCATGAAATGTGTCAAAACTGAGATTTCCCACGATACTGAACACATCAACCAACTGCCTGAGCTTTGATGCAGATATTCTAGTTGAATAAAAACCAGAGAAATGTTGAGGAAAGTTGGGATCATTTTCAAATTCCTAAATTTCTTGTTGGATTCAAAACTGGAACTTTTCATTTCTGATGTTTATCTCAGAGTTATTGCCACCTGCTGGTCAAATGAAGGTAGTTCAGCAATTTTCCCATTTTGATACAAATGTCTAATTTGGAGACATTTGTACATCAAATGAAAAATATTAAAATCACAAAAACCTTGAAGAGTTGAAAACTATTAGATAAATAAACAAAGCAAACAGTTGATCAATCAGATTCTTTGATCCAAAGCTGCTGGAACTGAAAATGTTTTCAGTCCAGATTTAAAGGAACCAGCGGTTCTGTTCTGTATTCTCTTCGGCCTGCAGCATCATGTGAGACGGGCTTCATTATATTACATTATTTAGGATGCAAGTTTCACAAGGACATTGCATTTATGCCTCTCTGCACCATGATACTTTCTGTGTAGAACTTTGACCCACTGGCCTCATGAATAGTCATCATTCTAGTGGTTTCATGACAGTTTGCACTCATGTAAGTGAAAACAAGATTAAAAAGCTTCTGTAGCAACTCTCATCAAAATAATGGGCACAAATACACTAGTTTCATGTTTGAATCTGATGTGGTTACAGCTTTTGCTTCATAAGGCTTCAAATTCAACAATATTTTCCATTAGAAGCAAAGTACAATGTTGATGGAGATGATTTACTCATTTGAGGACATCAAGACTATATTTCATTATTTATTATGCCATAAACATGTAAATACTTACAAGAGTTTACAAATAAACAGTGTTGGTCACCGTTAACTAAAACATTAGTCCTGCTAACGCTAAAGCGCTAACCACAAACATTAGATTTGTTCAGTCTAAAGAACTATATCAATACAGTATTCACTGAAAGCTAATGCTAAAGCGCTGCATTCAGTCATGTTGACACCCACCATATGTCAATAACACGTTACATCGTTATATATCATCCTTTACAGGGTCAGCTCTGTCATTACACACCATCTGCACTTTAAATGAAAACATTTATATAGCTAAATGTTTTCAAATTTAACAAAAACGCTAAAGTGCTAAACTGAAAATTAGCTTCGCTATTAGTGGATTAGCCTAAGTGTGCTCACCATTCAAACATTTATTGTAAGAGGCATTTGCTCACACATTTTTTTTTGATGGGCCTGAAAATATTTCAAACCGTTCACAATCATAAATAGTTCATGCAGGTGGTATGAACTAACAAGCTATGTCATTTATTAGCCGCTTTACTGTGGTATAGATTTTGATTTGAATTTGGGGTTGATCTTATCATTTCAGAGAAACTTGCATTGTCAAAAGCAGAACAACTGCTAATGGCCATGGTAGACAACTCTGAGGTTGAAGATTTATCAGATGGAGAAGACAACAATCCAGTTGTTGATGAAAATGTTCTTGATTTTGGCCTCTTACCTGTCGAACAACTGTCTGATGATTCCGAAGAGGATTATTTGCCAGAAGAGGATTCAGATGATGATTCACTGCCTGATGCAAAAGAATATGATCACTATGGCAGTGAAGATGGTGACGGCGAGACCAGGAGAGAACTACGACATCCACAAGCAAGCAAAGAAGAGCGTGGGGAGCCAGAACCCAAACGCAGCAGAGAACCTGCTGAACATGGCGATCGCTGGAACTTTGCTCCTTTCACCCCAAACCTAATGCAGTTTCAGGGTGAAGATGACGACCTGAAAGACGTGCGAACCGATTGGCAGCCACAGGAATACGTGGAGCAGTATATAGACGCTGATCTGATGAGACTTCTCTCCCACTGCACAAACGCCACATCACTGGCGAAGACAGGAAGATCTCTCAATACTTCTGTTGATGAGATCTATCACTTTTTTGGGGCAGCTATTTTGATGTCTTGCGTTCATTATCCAAAAACACGGATGGTCTGGTCAAATGCTTTGGGAATCCCTGCCATCAGTGATGTAATGTCACGTGATCGGTTCTTCAAACTGAGCAGCAATCTCAAAGTTGTTGTTGACGATAACGTTCCAGGAGATGAGAGACAAATCGACAAGTTGTGGAAGGTTAGACCTTTCCTGAACCGCTTACTTGAAGGCTGCCGCCTTCAGGCTCGACCAGAGTGTGTCTCGATAAAAGAGCGGATGATCCCGTTCACTGGAGCCTGCTCATTCCGACAGGATGTGCCACTAAAGGACAATCCAGTTGGCATAAAGAACTTTGTTCTGGCATCGGGAGATGGAATCGTCCTGGACTTTGAAGTCTATCAAGGTGCAGAGATGCTGAGCTCACAAGTTGAGGACTCGGCAGGTTTGGGATTAGGAACTTTGGTGATCAAACGTTTGTCTGAAACTTTGCCTTCTGGTACTAAACTGTATTGTGATCGATTCTTCATGAGCGTGCCAGCTGTGGATCACATGCTGAGGAAGCAAGTGTACCTGACTGGCACAGTGATGAAGAACCGGGTCCCCAAAGCAATGAGGAAGCTGCCAAGTGACCAAACCCTTAAACAGCAAGGAGGAGGTGCTTCTGCAACAGTTACAAGGACAGACGGGGAGCTTTGTGTTGTCAAGTGGTATGACGGTAAGCCAGTTGTCCTGCTCTCTGCTGCTCATGCAGAAGAGCCTAAAGACACCTGTCAGCAATGGTCAAAGAAGGACAGAAAATATGTGACTGTTATCCGGCCAAGCATTGTACGAGAGTACAATACCAATATGGGCGGAGTTGACCTGTCGGACGGAATGAGGAGCCGCCACAGAATGAGCATCCGCACTAAGAAGTGGACGATCCGCATGTTGATGCACTTCACCGATCTGGCTCTTCTTAACAGCTGGCTGCTGTACCGCCAAGACATCCAGGAAAACAAGAACCCAACAAAGGCTGACATGAAGTTTCTGGAGTTTCGCATGGTGGTGGCTCAGGTATTTCTCACCAAGCACGACATCCTAGAGGCTCACATTTCATATGCAGACAGGCAGAATGTACATCCTCCACAGTCCAGGAAAAGAACGCGGATAACCCCTGTCCCACACGTCTCTGTTCGAACTTGTTCTGCTGCTCATCTCCCAGAGGTGATAGACCTGAAGAATTCGATGCGCTGCAGAGGCCGGGGCTGCTCCGGGAAATCCCGGGTGCGGTGCATTAAGTGCAAAGTGTTCCTCTGCTTGCAGAGTGAACGCAACTGCTTTGCAGCGTTTCATATGGGTCTGTAGGCTGGTTCAGGAAGGCCACACTGCCTGTTGCAGAAGTTTTGACACTTTTGTTGAGTCACATCTGACTGCACTTTTGAAAGTTTCCCAAAGGCCAGTATGACAGTTCTGGATGTGCAGACTGCTTTTGGCGGAAGTTTTCTGCTACTTCAGTTGTTGGGTAGCCATTCTAGTTGCCTTAAAAACATCCTTTGTTTTATGCTGTAATGTTTGAAATAAACTTGTTTTGTAAGTTTTTAGATAATTGTCTCTTTATTGTGTCTGTAGGGGAGACCGACCTGGAGTCGTCATACAGGGATGTATCCCTCCTGGGTGTCAATAATTGGGTGGAGGGCAATAATTGTAGTTATGCTCAGGACAAGAGAGAACTCTTGCCAACTTGATGATTTGCTATATTTAGCAGCTTTTCAGACCTTTGCTAGCTTGCTAGCTAAATATTTAGTTCTACATTAAATATTTCCTCCAAAATACAAAGCTGACATTTTATAAACAAATGAACCTTTTTTTGTTAGGTCAGATAACTGAATTTTTTGCTGTTCATGTTTAGCTGTGTAACTTTACAAACGCCACCCCAAGGCTATGTTCATATGGAGGACCAAAACTGAAACTTTTATTTCTTATGTCAGTTTTGGTCCTCCATACGTTCATGCTTTCTACGAGGGATAGTTGCAAAGTCAACGACACACTTCAGGCTGTTGTCCACTGTTGCCCCCTGCTGGTTCAGGAGAAGTGAAGTCAATGACTTGATGCTCTGCTGTGCTTCCTTAGAAACTTTTACAACTCATTTAAGTAATAAAGTGAACTTAATGCACGGTTTGATAACCAGGATCAGCTGGAACTGATAAATTAGAATATTTTTGTCTGTAAAATGCTTTGAAACAGCATGTTGTGAATTGGTGTTAAAGAAATAAACTATTCTAATAAATTGAAGTGGATGAAAGTCAAATTCCTGACATAGTTAATCTGCAGCTGCAGTCCAATACTGCCACTTCTTTGACTTGAACACTGGGAAAATACAAGCCAGTTAGCATGGCTAAACATGGAGGAAGATCATTTTGGAAACATTAATTTATTATTAAACCATCTCTGGAGGTCAAGAGACTGTTTTAATAACGGAGGACAGAAACCCAAAAACCTGCTGCAAAAACGGCTTCTTACCTGAAGAACTTTATGCTCACAAACGATGACAGAGTGCTCCTTGCTGTGTCTGTTGCCATTAGATAAGCTGTCAACTGTTCTTCATCCTTTTAACATTCAGAGGTTTTTGGCCTCTTAGCTGTGATGATAAATATTCTCTAAGTTTGCATATGTGCCAAAGGACTGAAGGGGGTGCTATACGTACATTTTCATCTTTATATACTTTTCTGTAACTACATTGTATCTGTCAGCTGCAAACCTTAAAAGCGTAAAAATTTGTGCACAACAGCAGAATTATCCTTGAACTGAACATTTTGTTTCTCCTCCAGACTTTCCAAAGCATTTTCTCTGGAAGGAGGCAAATATTCCCGTTGGCCAGGCAGGAAACTCCAGTCTAGACCGGGAGCAACCAGAAGCTCCTGAGATTAAAGAGGAGCAGGAAGACGTCTGCGTTCGTGATGAAGATGAACTGGTGGTGAAGCAGGAGGTCGATAGCTTCCTAGTGACATCTGATTATGAGGAAACTGACCACAGTGAGTCAGAACCAAACCAGAATGCCTTCCATGCAGCTGAGAAGCAGGATCTGGAAGGAAACTGGGACAAAGACTCGGGATCCAGCCAGAATCGGACGAGTCAAAGTAATGCAGCAGACGATCTCCCTCCATTCGATAGCGTCTGTAATTCTGACTCTGGTAATAAATCGACAAAATGTTCTGTCTGTGGGAAAACCTTCAGCAGCAACTTCAAAATGCGGAAACATTACAGAATCCACACGGGAGAGAAACCATATTCCTGTAAGATCTGCAGGAAAGCTTTTCGGGAGAGCAAGTACCTGTCAGTCCACATGAGAACTCACACTGGGGAGAAGCCATATTCATGTGAAACTTGTGGGAAAAGCTTCAGTCAGAACAGCCATTTGAGTTCCCACAAGAGAACCCACACGGGGGAGAAACCACACCCCTGCAGCACCTGCGGGAGGAGGTTCGCCGAAGCATCGGCGCTCAGAAACCACATGCTCACCCACACCGGAGAAAAACCCTTTTCCTGCCATATTTGTGGGAAAATCCTACGGTACAGCAGCAGCTTGTCGGCTCACATGAAGATCCACACGGGAGAGAAGCCGTTTGTGTGCAAGACGTGCGGGAAATGCTTCAGCCACAACAGCAGCCTGATTTCCCACATGAGAATCCACACTGGAGAGAAGTCATACCAGTGCACGACATGCGGCCGCTGCTTCAGCCACAGCACCACGCTGCTGCGCCACACCCGCAGCCACACTGGGGAGCGCCCGTACTCCTGCGCCACCTGTGGGAAGTGTTTCAACAGCAGCAGCCACCTGAGCGTCCACATGACCACCCACACCCGGGAGAAGCTGTACTCCTGCACTATGTGCAGCAAGCGCTTCAGCCACGGTAGCAACCTGGTGCGCCACATGAGGACTCACACCGGCGAGCGGCCCTACTCCTGCCAGGCCTGCAGCAAGCGCTTCAAAAGCAGCACTCACCTGTCGCGACACATGAAGACTCACAGGAAGGGTCACAGTCCGGAGGTGGAGATAGTCCTGGAGGACGGCGGCGCTCCGGCCGCTCAGAGCTAGCGCTGAGCGGTCCAACTGAAGACGTTCATTCTGCCACAGCCAATCAGAAAGCTTTAGAGCCAGAACTCTGGTTTTTTATAACTTCAATACTTTTGGTTGTTTAGTGTGAGCCGGTACTTTCTCACAACAGGAAACAAAAAAAAAAAAAAAAAAAAAAAACACTTTCAAGTCCATCAGAAATCATGAAGTTTTTAAGGGAAAAGAAGTAAAAATGTTTTTATTTGTATGGAAAACTAAAGCGCACTGTTGTCCCGTTTCTGAAAGCGTTTCGATCTCATTTACTGCTGAAAAAAATTTTATCTCAGAGATGAAGCTGAAGTTCATTTTCCAAAATTAAAAAAAAAAGCATTTTTTAAATTAAAATATTTAATTTACTTAATTTGCACATTTTTTATTTTTTTACCTTTTTTATTTATTTTTCAAATTTTAGAAAATGTAAAGTATTTTAGCTTAGTTTTTGGATATTTTATTTTTTTAAGATCTAACTTGTTCTGTTTTTTTTATACCTCGGTCAGAGCGTCTTCCTCATCGTGTTGCCTTCAGGAATCGTGGGAACTTTATACACTTTATGTTACAGATGGATCTTCATTGAACAATCAGAAGATAAAATTAAAATTATTGATCCCAGAATTGGGAAAATATTGGCATGACACACAGGAAACGGACATTATGCTCAACATAAAATATAAGTAAAATATAAATTTCAGTATGCTGAAGTAGAAAAATATTATATAAAAATGTTTACAAATCCTGACCGCCTGTTTGGTCACTTCCATAAACATCGTCTGTCCGTCTGATGGAAACATCTGGAAGGTGAAACACACTGACAATGTCTGACAGGAAGTCTGTTTTGTTGTTTTTGTTCTTTTATTTTGAAGACCACTAACCTCTGAGGACAACTTCCTGAAGGAAATGATGTAACCTGGAGGGAATTTCCTGCTCAGACTCATTTTGTTTAGTAGGTTATCTAACCTGTATCAGTTTGTGTGTTGTGTATATAAAATAGCAGCTTGTATATCTTTGTAAATTCTTTGTTTTAAACTTTATGGCTGATGTTGTCCACTTCTATGTAAGGCTGTTGGGTCGGATGTGATGAGGTTTATGTTAAGCTCTTCCTGAACTGCTGGTTCTGATGAGACCGGATGAAAATAAAATAAAATAAAAATCCTTAACTGTGGAAGCTGCTGACGTTTGTCACCTGCTTTCCGCCAAATGATCCTCATCCTGACCGCCGGTTTTCATCACCAATAAATATCAGATGTTTTCATAGTTATATGACCCTCAGTGGAACCGATCCAAAAGGCTCCAAATAAAAACTCCTTATCTCAATGGTATTGCTTTTTCTATGAAATATGAAAATGTTGGAACAAAATTCTGAATCGATGTCGCCCGTCCTCCTGGGTTTCAAAAGTTACACAGTTAAAAATGAATAGCAGTTTTCACCATCTGGTTCATTCATTTATAAATATCAGTTTCAATGTAAATATTTGGCTTCAAACTAAATAAATAGATAAGTAAATATTTACCTCTGAACTAAATATTTAGTTTGCTAACTAAAAGTTTGAGGCTTCAAACAAATTATTTAGCAGAGTTAAATATTTAGTTACCAAGCTAAAAAATTAAGTGACATGAAGTTTCTGTCTGCATGTTGGTACTCGTGATTAAATATTCATAAACAATGTTAATCCTGTGTTCCTGGACAGATTGATGGTAAGTATCATTTCACACAGACTGGGAATTGGTCTTTTTTAAGGCACTTGAATATATTGTTTTGTGTGAGCAGTTTGAGTCACAGAATATAAAAAAGCACAAAAAAGAGTTTAGATGCATAAAACCGAAGCCTCAATGGTAAGAGACTCACGTATGTGCCAGTGTGCGAATCTAAAATTTAAAAACTTTCTAAGCTCATTAGCATACTTTTAAAGGTTAAATTTGGATCCAAAGTCACACCTGCAAAGACAAATTCATCCTTATTTTATTTTCNTTAAAACATACTGAAATTAATAATTTAAAGTAAGCACTAAGTGAATTTTAAAAAATTCTATTTAAAATATACACAAAATATCTCTTACAGATATCTTAAAAATTGAGCAAGTGTTTATTTACACTTGGGCAAATGCATATTTTGTTCACTTAAAGTATACTTTTATTTAATACATTTCTTAAAAGTGTATTTTGGTACAATATATTTAAGTATGTTTAAAGTTATGTCAAAATTGGTACAAGCATACTTTTACTTTATATATATTTATAGGTAGTACACTTAAAACTTAGCATACTTAAAATATACTTTCACAAATGTAAGAATATTTGAAATATACAAAAGTATACTTTTTTTTACTAGGGAGGTTACTGTATGCACATGGATGAAGGCACATACAGAAAAAGAAAGGAGCAGGAAATATTGGTGGGGAGTGTCCCTGTCAGGGTTGGTGGGGACATGTCCACACCAGCCCTTCAGGAAGTTATGCCTATGCTACAGTTTGTAGTGGAATGATTAGCCAGCAGCTAAAGCTGGCATCACTTTGAAGTGCTGACAGCAATGAAGAGAGAAATGGTGAATGGTCAGAGTGTAAAACACCAGAACTCCATAATATCTTGTGATGTGAATTTTATTTTTCATTTGGATTTTTTTAAAATAAAGTTCAGACGTGGCCAACTCCAATCCAAAGGTTGCACATTTAGGAAAAAAAGTGCCAGAATGTAATTATATTTATGTGTAAAGTGAAATGATCAACTAATTAGAGGCTTTATCATTATGTTTGAGTCAGCAATTAATTTCTGTAAGACCAAAAGTTGGGTTTATTTTGGTTAAACCCAACATTGAGGTTCTCCATTGCTGGAGTGCCCGTTCCAGACATCAGCTGGGAGTTGAACACAACTGCTGGGTGCTCATGACCCGCCCACAACAGTGAGGAACTGAGATGCTCACCACTGGGGGTAGAAAAGAACCACACAACTGGCCAGTGTGACTGGCCAGTGGAAACTTTCCAAGTCTTCTGTGCATGCTAAATACACCCACAGTGTATGAGTTGATGGTGCTCTGTTCTAATTTGTTACAACAAAGTAAAGCTAATTTGTTCTAACTCCATAGAAAACATACACACACAGGTTTCTGCTTAATTATTCCTGGTATCACTCAGAATAGTAATGTACATATTTCACTATTTTCAGTGAATGATTTGCTTCCCAAACTTAATTTCTCTCCCTTTCCATCTTCTTCTCCACCCACACACGAAAGCAGAAATACTTCATCTCATGTGGAACCTGAAGAGTTTTTGGCAGCAAAATGATCCATCATTCTTGAGTCATCAGAGACATTGGGACATCCGAACATACAGAGTGCTGAGAGTAGGTGTAGTGAGAGCAGGGTCGGCAATAGGTCACAGCTGCAGCTGAATGAATCTCAGCGGGGTGAGATTATACTGCAGAACAGCATGAGGTAAGTCCTCTTCTTTCAGAGTTGTTGATGCCAGATGCAGCTGCCCCCCCCGACACTGCAGATAGGGAAAGGTGTGTTCTGTGTCGCTCACTAGTGAACCCGGGCCTCAGTCTCTAGTGTGGAATCCAATCACCTGCATGCTGAATTGATGTCCAGAAGACTTATTTCTGTAATAAGAATATACTGGGGGGGCAAATCTAGACTATAAGGGAAACATTTGAACTGTCATGTTTGAAGTTCTAGTCTTAAAGTGTCTAGCAATTTTACTTCTACTGAAAGCCTCAGCAGAGGTGGAAGTTAGAGTCTTAGAAATGAGCAGGAGCTTATTAGAACGAAGGCAGAGCATAACTGAACATAAAATGTCACGAAATAAAACCATTATAAAACAAGTCAATAAAACTGTGATTGACAAAGGAACAATGTTCATAAAAAACAATGTTTTTTTTATTTCATGAGAACATTTATTTAATGGACAATTTAATTTTGATTAAATGGTTCTCTATAAAGTTTTACATAACTGGCAGAAAAAATTATGCATTAATTTGAAAAAGAATAGTTGCAGTTACAATGGCTTGCAAAATTATTCATACCCTTTGAACTTTACAGATTTTGTCACATTACTACTGCAAACATAAATAGATGTTGGAATTTTAAATGAAAAATTGAAAAATTGAAAAAGAATGAGACAAGACAAAAATACAGTTGAGGTGGATTTATTCAAATATTGCAGGTCACATTTCCACGAAAACCATTTCACAATGGGACAAAGAAGCTAGTTTTTTATATCCTGAGCAACTTCAGGCATTACCGATTAAACTTTAAAAATTAGCTTTATGTAGTAATATTATATAGCTCTGCCATGATAATTTTCTTGATTGAATTGATCCTAAAGTTTTACAGCAAGATGTCTACAAATCACTTACGAACATAGCATTTGAAACATTATTTAAGGCTGTTTTAACCCTTATGCGTGTGAGGACTAAGGCAAACGTAGAGAACTGTGGCAAATGATAAAAGTTTTACGTGTGTGGGGTCGGTTGGTATGGACCCCATTTCTAAACACAAGGGCTAAGTAGTGCAATACACCATCTCCACCAGTGAGAGGCAGCAGTGCACGAACAGGCGTGCAGTGTGTTGGTGAAGAAGAAATCTTCCATATTGTGGCGCAAACCTAACACAAGTTATAACCATAGACATAATATAAGGGTAGACGCCTCATGGACCGCTCTCACCTATTGTCGCTGACGAGATTTAGGGCGGCCATCTTGGAGCGGTACTCCACTCCACTCAGCGTTATGTGTTTAGCAGTCACAATGATGTATGAGCGCATTTAATCAATCATAACACACTTTTTTTGTTTCTGTAAACCATATTCAAACATCTATCAAAGCAACATTTATAAACAATTGTATTTTTAAGTATGTTTTTAATAGTTCATCATATTTAAATATGCTTAGTGGCTATAACAATAGAATAGGAATGGAATATTCTGATTGTCATGTCGGATGATACTTGATTAGCCCACATGCAAGTACACAGCCAGGAGAACAAGAAAAGTTCAATGGGTTTATTGTAGCGGGGAGGAAAATCAACTGGTGCGAGCGGCGGGCAGCAGCACCAACAGCACACTGAGAGGAAAAAGGGGAGATGGTGAGTTGAGGTGGTGGAACCTTGCGTAGCTTCAGAGAT
>NW_015114743.1:0-14943 GCF_001443285.1 Poecilia latipinna | reverse complement strand
TAAATTCTTTGTTTTAAACTTTATGGCTGATGTTGTCCACTTCTATGTAAGGCTGTTGGGTCGGATGTGATGAGGTTTATGTTAAGCTCTTCCTGAACTGCTGGTTCTGATGAGACCGGATGAAAATAAAATAAAATAAAAATCCTTAACTGTGGAAGCTGCTGACGTTTGTCACCTGCTTTCCGCCAAATGATCCTCATCCTGACCGCCGGTTTTCATCACCAATAAATATCAGATGTTTTCATAGTTATATGACCCTCAGTGGAACCGATCCAAAAGGCTCCAAATAAAAACTCCTTATCTCAATGGTATTGCTTTTTCTATGAAATATGAAAATGTTGGAACAAAATTCTGAATCGATGTCGCCCGTCCTCCTGGGTTTCAAAAGTTACACAGTTAAAAATGAATAGCAGTTTTCACCATCTGGTTCATTCATTTATAAATATCAGTTTCAATGTAAATATTTGGCTTCAAACTAAATAAATAGATAAGTAAATATTTACCTCTGAACTAAATATTTAGTTTGCTAACTAAAAGTTTGAGGCTTCAAACAAATTATTTAGCAGAGTTAAATATTTAGTTACCAAGCTAAAAAATTAAGTGACATGAAGTTTCTGTCTGCATGTTGGTACTCGTGATTAAATATTCATAAACAATGTTAATCCTGTGTTCCTGGACAGATTGATGGTAAGTATCATTTCACACAGACTGGGAATTGGTCTTTTTTAAGGCACTTGAATATATTGTTTTGTGTGAGCAGTTTGAGTCACAGAATATAAAAAAGCACAAAAAAGAGTTTAGATGCATAAAACCGAAGCCTCAATGGTAAGAGACTCACGTATGTGCCAGTGTGCGAATCTAAAATTTAAAAACTTTCTAAGCTCATTAGCATACTTTTAAAGGTTAAATTTGGATCCAAAGTCACACCTGCAAAGACAAATTCATCCTTATTTTATTTTCCACCTATTTGGGGAAAAATAACAACCTGCATTTAATGTAAGACTAGAACTCTGCATAATATCAGCAAACGTCTTCAGTGAATGATGGAGGTGTCCAGATTTGCAACACCATTGTAAAATTACACAGTGAAAAATTAACGGCATTTTGGATATTTAGTCTGACATAAGAGGAAAAGTAATTACTGTACTCTGACTGAGCTGTAAGACCTGGAGTTTCCGCTAGAGGCGCTGCAGCAGGTCTGGACTGGGCACCGGAAGTTAATCCAGAGCCAACGCAAGGCGCCATCAGCTAGTTAGCTGTGAACATGTCCGGCATGTCTTCAGCCCAGCATCTCAGAGAGTTCATCAGCGAGCGGCTGACTGCCGCCGCGGAGGAAATCTTCTCGGTCTTCCAGAGAACCATCGCCCAGTACGAGGAAGAGCTGGACCGCCAGCGCAGACTGCTGGACGGCGGCTGGAGGCCGGAGGTTCGGCTGGACCGGACAGGTGAGGACGAACCTGTTGCTTAGACCCGTTTTAAGATGATCCAGAGCAGAACCAGAACAGGTGGGGTTCGGACATGTCCTGGTTGTTCATATGAATCTGAGAGATAAAACCAGAGTTGGATGAAGCAGCAAAGATGGGACGAAAGTAACAGTAATTCTATTTATACTGCAGAAAGAGTAAAAAAGTATTGAGTACAAGAAAAAAACCTAATAAAGTTATAAGTAATTTAGCGGACTATCTGATTTAATATTGAGAAATTAGGTTATTTCCTCATGGTGTCCTTAAGGAGGACCAGAGGGGGCTGCGGCCCACGGCTCATCTTTTATTTATTTATTTGTTCATTTCATTCATTTAATTTAAAATGAAAATGTAAAATAACAAAGAAATGAAGGAATAGTTTGAGGAAAAAACATCTTTTATCGTTTACCCCTTTTCTCAAAAGCCAGTTTACTACATTGTAAGCAACTAGCATCAAGCATCCATGCAGATACATCGACATACACAAAACAGGCAGTGTGTATCTTCAAAGATGAAAATAACATTATCTTTGTGATGATAAAATATCAATCAAACTGAAAAGTAGGTTTTCAGTTTGACTGAAACTAGTCTTAAAAGTAAATATAACTAGTTAAAATGGAGCAGATAAAGCCATAGGCGTAGGAACTGGGGGGCATAAGGGGGGCGTTTCCCCTCAATGATGAACTCGTTCCGACACCCTTGGATAAAACCATAATCGGTCTAATTTTCTACTTCTGAGTGGACCTGCATAATTAAAACTCTACTCGTTCTCTAAATGCCGCCTGTGAAACATTTTACTCGGTTTCTAAAAATTCAAAATGTTTTGATTTGTTTTTGCATCTTAGATAAAGTCCAGGTCAAACATGGACAGAATTTTTCTCTCTGTCAACAACAAGATCTGACAAAATAACTCGGAAGAGTTTATTTATTTCAATTGTTTTGCTTTTCCACATAAAATTAAAGTATTTTCATTTTTAGTTGTCTTTGTTTTGTTTCTCCCTGCAGAACTTCCTGTTCAGTTCCTGAGGAAGGAGGAAGAGGAAGTTCCTGCTGACCAGCAGCTCTGGAAGTCCAGTCCGGACCGGGAGGAACCAGAATCTTCCCGGGTCAAAGAGGAAGATGATGCTCTCTGCTTCGTCCGTGATGAAGAGCCGCCGGTTCTGAAGCCGAACGCTGATATCACCATGGTAACGTCTGCTGATAGCGAGCCAGAACCCAGCAGGGACCGGAGCGTGTCCGAGTCGGAGACCCGAGAACCGGCAGGAAGCTGGAGTGACAACTCGGACTCGGCCAGAGATCGGACCGGGTTCTGGAGCAGCCACCAGGAAGGTCAGGAACCAGACGCTCTGACTCCAAACAGTGGCCTGCTCGGCGCTGCTGCCGCCGGGGTCAGAGGTCAGGACGGAACCTGGATCGAGAAGGAGTTGGAGCCGAAGAGGAGACGGGTCAGGAAGAGGAGCAGCGGTTCCGGCCTGGTTCCGGGTGGACTGGGGCTGCGGCCCGTTTCCTGTGACGTCTGCGGGAAAGCCTTCAGGTGCAACTCGGAGATGAGGGTCCACTTGCGCGTTCACACGGGCGAGAAACCGTTCTCCTGCGACGTCTGCCAGAAGGCGTTCAGCTTCAAGGTCAACTTGTCCGTCCACATGCGGACGCACACGGGAGAGAAACCGTACGCTTGCCAGTTCTGCGAGAAACGCTTCTCGGATCACTCATCACTCCGGAAGCACACCAACGTTCACACAGGAGAGAGGCCGTACTCCTGCGCCGTCTGCGGAAAGCGCTTTAGCCGCAGTAGCCACATGTGGCGGCATGTCAGGGTCCACGCCGGAGAGGCTCCGCCCACCTGAGGCTCCGCCCACCCCAGGGACAGCTGCAGGTGAAGGCCTGACCCAGTCAGTAGGTTCGGTCCAGGTCCATAACTTTGATTTGTTTTTATTATGTTTTTGTTGAAGCAGCGACTGGACGAGTCGTTCTGGATTTTACAGCTAAGATCAGAAGTTTACAACAGCCAATAAAAACCAAAAAAAAAAAAACACGTCCACCATTTTTATCTCTACTCTTGTTTCAGAATCACTGAAATTATTTCTGTTTGCTGAACGACTCAATTAAGAGAAAAAAAGTTTTATGGATTGAGCTTAACGCGTTCATGTTGATTAGTTAATTACATAGATTTTAACGCATTAAAATTTGAACACAGTTAATCACTTTTTTGTTTTTGTTAAATATAAAGGTTCAGGCTGGAACCTTCGTATTCGCATGTTTCCGGTACAACTGTAAATCATGAAACGGGAAAACCATCCAGGTTAGCGGGAATGGAAACCAACGATGAGCTTCAAGGCCAGGCCAAGGAAATTCAATTATGACAATGAAGTTATAACGCTACAAAAATAATCGCACCATTACCTGAATAAAGTAATGAGATGAAAATAAAGTTACAATATTATGAGAATAAAGTCTGAAAATTTGCTATTTTATATCTGTGGGATTTTTTTTTTCTTTTAGTCTGAAGTACCAGTATTTTCACCTATTTTTATATTTTTCTCTGACATCATTTTAAATGTCCTCACCTCCCTAAAGAAATGGCGTAAATCATTTTTTGCCAAAATGATTTTTTTTTTCTTTGGCAAAGAAAATTATTTATACCATTTTTTTTTAGGAAGGTGACAATATTAAATCCGATGTTATAACAGCTTACATATAGTACTTGAGTTGCATTTTTAATAAAATACTTTTTTTTTGCCTTATTTTAGTCATTTCATGTGGAAGCAGAATAACAAAATTTATATACAACTAACTGATCATATGATCAATCATTTAATATTGAAAAATTATATAATGAGATGAATGAAAATATAAAGTTAAGTGGAAATTTGGGTATTTTAAGAGGGAAAGTGACAATGGTTCTTCTAAGTAACTAAAATAAAATCAATTTCCAAATTCATCCACCCATCCATTTTCTATACACCCTTGTCCCAAGTGGGTCAGGAGGTGCTGGTCCATATCTCCAGCTAACATTCTGGGCAAGAGGCGGGGTCACCCTGGACAGGTCGCCAATCTGTTGCAGCAGTTTCCAAATCAGTTTCTTTCAATATAAACCTTATGAAACTTTAACAAAAACTGCAGGTGTGTCTGTCTGGTGAACGTTTGGTTAAAAATGTTTGTTTTTCATTAACTGGGTAGAGAATCCAGACATTTTATTCAAGAGTAGAGATACTTCATAGTGAAACTACTCAAGTAAAAGTAAAAAACACAGCATAGTAAAGTAAATTTTTTCCAAAAATGTACTCAGGTAAATGTAATTTACTGTTGTTTGTGTAGACTTTTCTTCCTAGTGATTATTATTGGCCATAAAATTAAAATGCTATTTATCTGCGCCGCATGTTTTGGTGATGTTCTCATTTATTGATGGGAAAACATTTTGTGTTGGAAGTTCTGAAGATGTACATCCTGCATCCCGCCGGTAGAGGGAGGTGTTGGCAGCCCCGCCCTCATGTGACACCCAGGCGGATGTAAACAGCAGCCCGCTGCTTCGTGCTGCAGTGTGAGTGTTAGCTGTGAACATGTCCGGCATGTCTTCAGCCCAGCATCTCAGAGAGTTCATCAGCCAGCGGCTGACTGCCGCCGCGGAGGAAATCTTCTCGGTCTTCCAGAGAACCATCGCCCAGTACGAGGAAGAGCTGGACCGCCAGCGCAGACTGCTGGACGGCGGCTGGAGGCCGGACTGCGGCTTCCAGAGAGCAGGTCAGGAGGTCCGCGGAGCTGGTTCCGACCCGGTCCACGAGGCTCGGATCTGAGCTTCATGGTCCGTCTGTCAGGCTAACGGGGATTGTTGTTCCTCTGCGTCAGAACAGCAGGCCTGAATCCGGCCTCCATCTTTACTCTGACCGCAGAATCAGGGGGTCACCAGCTGATCCACAACACCAGCTCCCTCACTCGGTGCCCAGGTGACCCGGTGGACAGCTGCTGGCAGAACATCCCGGCACTCTACTGAGACAATCAGAACCGACTTATGGCTTTAAATAAAATATGGCTTAAAATAAAATTTACTATTTTTTCATGCCAGATCCGATTAAAAACTATAAATTAGATGACAAAAAATATTTTAAAAATTGACTTTTATTTCAGTCATTTTTCTGAGTTGTACAATGGAGTATCAGGGACAGGCTATGAGAATTGATGTTTTATTAAAGAATATAGTGATAATATCAGCAGAATAAAGACACATTTTTACCTGAAAACGTCCTAAAATTCTGAGTAAAAAGTCGCTTTGATATGAGCAGCTCACTGTTAAAAGATGAAATATTTTCTTGTTTGTAAAATCGATGCTTCATTTAATTTATTTATTTTTCCAGTTGGAGTTCTCATAAAATTATTACTTTATTATTATTATTATTATTATTATTAAAATTATTCTTGTACTACTATTGTATTCTTGTAATATTGTGATTGTAATGCTTTATTCTTGTTTTATTACAAATGTATTCTGGTAATATTAATGCTTTATTTTTGTATTATGACTATTTTGGTCATATTAGCGCTTTATTTACATATTACAATTCTATTCTTATAATATTATGACTTAATTCTTGCAATAAAAAATAAATGAATCTTAATCTGGCTGTAATATTCCATTGTGAAGCAATAAAATCACAATAAAATAAAAACAGTTTTTTTATATGATGTATGAAAGTGTCTGCATGTGAAACTCTCCAGTCTGGTTTTCTTGCCGTTTTTCTTCCAATGATCCAGATTTTCCTCAGATTTTGTAACATGATCCAGATCAATAGTCCTGAAACTCTCAGCTGATCAGCAAACATCAGCAGGTCTGATCATATTTCTGGATAATCAATCAGCTCATTGATATCGGCTCAGATTCAGCTGGATCCCACGTGTTTATGGAGCCATTTATTAGTTCATTTGTGCCTTTATGATGTTAGTGATAAAAAAGCTGTTTCATAAAAATATAACAATTTTATACCTAAATATTACAAAATAAAATCAAAGTTAAACAGAAGCAATAAAAGGTGTACATTTACCAAAAAAACAAAACAACTATGAACTATAATTTATTTTATTTCATTCTCTCAAATGTTTACACACCTATTAAAACTCCAGAGCTTTTAGACAAACCTATATTAAGGTTTCAAATTATTCAACCTAATATGAAATTTAATTAATTGGAAAAAAGCAAAAGATCTTAATAAAAGGTGTTAAAGAATTTGGGTTCCAGTTACCAGTGGACCAAAACAGAGTGTTGCCACTGTAATTATTAATGTTTTAAAAGCTTCCTTTCTTCCATCAGACCTGCTGCGACAGTATTTGTGCAAAAAGCCAGAGATTCCTGCCGCACCGCAGCTTTTGCACCAGCAGGGGGCGTCGGCGCTGACCCGGCAGCAGCCAGAACCTCCGGAGCTTAAAGGTCATGAGAGAGCAGAGAGTTTCCTCATCAGAGCTGAACGGAGGGGCCTGGAGGAGCAGCTGGTTCTGAAGCAGGAGCTGGACGCCTTCACGGCGCCTCACCCAGACGGATGCCGCAGGGCTCCAGAACCGAAACACAAGTTTCCTCTGGAAGGAAGAGAGCAGATCAGAACCAGAAACCCGGCCAGCAGCAGAGAGCGTGGCTCCACCTCAGAGAACCGAGACCAAACCCAGAAATCAGAACCAACCTTCCAGCAGAACGCAGAAACAGGTGAGAAGCTTCAATCTGTGAGAAGGTTCACCTGCAGCTGAGGAGGATGACCAGTAGGGGGAGCCAGTGGCTTCGAACAGCTCAGTGAGGTTCAGCGGATCAGACGGTCAGGATCTCCACCACTTCCTGCACCAAGAACAGCCAATCTGCAGGTTTTCTACAGGTGAACTGTAGGTGGAGCTCAAACATTCTGCTCATGTCTGCAGAACTGCTTGAAGGGCCAGTAGCACGTAAAATCAGCATTTTTGATCTTTCCATCATGTTATAAAGTTTTTCCCTCGTTAAAAACATTTCTGCAGTGTTGCTTTGATTCTTTCATGTTTGAGAAATCCTTTAATCTCCATGGCAACCATTCAGCTGCAAACTCCTGGGTCGACCTAGTCCTGCCTTCCAGTAGCAGCTCGTCCACCACTCAGCTCCTTCAGACTAGCCAGCAGCAATTAGCAAATGCCTGGTGGAGCTGCTGCTCAGAGCAGCGCTGGTAAAAATGATGAAGGGTTAATAGATGAGCCAGACATTTAATCAGTTTCTTTGTTTTTCTCCTGCAGATGCTCCACAGCGTTGTGTCTCCATGGAGGCGGAGCCTCCTGCAGACCGGAAGGAGCAACAGGAAGCAGAACCTCCACAGATTAAAGAGGAGCAGGACGAGCAGCTGGTGCTGAAGGAGGAGATTGACTCCTTCACCGTGACGTCGGCTTATGAGGAAAGCGACCAAAGTGAAGCTGAAGGAAACGCCGAGCAGAACGTTTTCCTCAGTTTCCAGGAGGGAAGCTGGGAGCGAGAGCCCGGATCAGCAAGCACAACTGACCCGATGCCACGTCTTAAACTCATGAGTTACAGTTACAACCCGAGCGCTGAGAATCCGAGCAGCGCCGGGACCAGCGACGGACCCTCAGGATGTCAGCTCTGTGGGAAAAACTTTGGCAGCGACTCAGAATTAAAGGAACATTTTAAAATCCACGTGGTGGAGAAGCCGTTTTCCTGCAATGTGTGTGGAAAAGCTTTCAAATACAACATCAAGCTGCTGATCCACATGAGGACGCACACTGGGGAGAAACCATTTTCCTGCGAAATCTGCGGTAAAGGCTTCAGCCAGAAGGTCAATCTGAACGTCCACATGAGGACGCACACGGGTGAAAAGCCGTATCTCTGCAAGACCTGTGGAAAGAGGTTCTCTGACCAGTCTGGCTTTAAACGCCACATGACCATCCACACGGGCGAGAGGCCCTACATCTGCAAAACCTGCAACAAAGCCTTCAGGTACAGCGTCCACCTCATGGTCCACATGCGAACGCACACGGACGAGCGGCCATACTTCTGTAAAACCTGCGGCAGAACCTTCTCCGACCCGTCTACACTCCGGAAGCACACCATGACCCACACGGGCGAGAGATCCTACTCCTGCCAGACCTGCGGGAAGAGCTTCAGTGACAACAGCAACCTGCTGCGGCACATGAGGACGCACACGGGCGAGAAGCCGTATTCCTGCGAGATCTGCAGCAAAAGCTTCAGCCAGAGCAGCAACCTGATGCAGCACATCCGCACCCACACGGGCGAGCGACCGTACCCCTGCGGCATCTGCGACAAGAGCTACAGCCACAGCTGCACGCTGCTCAAACACATGAGGAGCCATTCGGGCGAAAAGCCGTACTCCTGCGAGCTCTGCGGCAGATGTTTCAGTCACAAATGCACGCTGCTGAAGCACATGAAGATCCACACGGACGGCGGCGCTGTGCAGTCCTGAAAGCCCTGAAAGCATCAGGTCAAGAGGCGAGCTGGTCGGTTAGTCTGCTCACATCCTTTAAATGTTCCTTTTCATAAATGAACTTTATCATCTCTGGGACAAAAACTGAAATGATTTGTTGATTTTCTGTGGGGCTGCAAATGAAGCAAAACATGTTCAAAAGAAGAAAAACCGACGACTCAAATGCTGGTTCTCCTCACTGCCAGCACCAACATCACACATACGCAGAAAAATATTAAGAATATTTGTATATTGCAATTTGTACGATGCTTTTTCAAGTCTGAGGATTCCGAAGGACATTCAGTGATTCACCACTGATGGTTGCAGACTGACAGAGGGGTGAGGCAGCCCACCAGAGCGGGGTTCGAACCAGCAACAGTCAGCAGTCACTGTTAGGCCCAGGCTAACAACAAACATTTAATTATGAGAATAAATTCACAAAGTTACGAGAAAAAAGTCATAGTGTTACAAGAATAAAGTTGTAAAAATACAATAATAAAGTCAAGTTACAAGAATAAAGTCATAATAATATGAAAATAATGTAATTTACCAAATTTAAGTTGTAATAATACGAGAATTTTGTGAATTTCTTCTCGTAATTTAAAAATAACTTTCTTTTAGTCTGACCTGAACAATGTTGCTCCTGTTTTATGTTAATTCTGACTTTTTTTTGGCAACCCTCAGTTTTGTAGTCTTCTACAGTACAATAATCATCAGCCTAAACTGGCCTTCCTCAGGCTGATCTTCATCATCATCATTGTCGTCGTCAGACTGGTGGTTAGCTGTAGCATCTTCACCTCAGCTGTTTGCTGCTCCACATTTACAGACATTTTTTAAAAAGTGATATAACAAGCTAAAGACAACCAAATATGTTTTAGTGGGATGTTTTTAAAGAGTAGATGTTAATATAACACACCTGGGCGGTGGTGAGAAACCCCACAGCTGCAGGTTGGACCAAGAAAACTGTTTTATTGCTGAAAGTCCGATTCACTGTGAGCAGAGATGAATAGCTTTAACTTCCTGCTGTGATCTGAATGATTGTGAGGATAATTAGTCTACAGGTTGGGCTGATTTGATTGGGATTGTTTAAGAATAGTAAAATATCGTCAACATAGTGACACATCTGTTGAATGCTCTGGTTTGGATTTCTTCTGTGTGACTCAGTGATGTGAGCGAGTTACAAGGTGGTGAAGAAACGTGGGTTTAAAGGCCCAGTCCTGTTGGCTGGTAAACCTCTAAACGTCAGCTTCAGGTGGTTTCTACGTCACCATGGTGAGGTTTTTACGTTGTGTTGTCTAAAAGGATTTAAATCAGACAGAACGGCGTGAAGGTGCCGGGTCAGGCAGAATGGCGCTGGCCTCACTGATTTCTACTCAGATCAAACATCTGAAGGATTAAAGATGATGGAGCTCAGAGTTTTTCCCTTCAGGTTGATCGTTTTTAACGTCTGCAGTTTGAGTATTGGATGTTCAGTAACTCACAGTTAGAGCTTGAGGATCTGCAGGCTGAGAACAAACAGGATGATTGAGTGCATATAGATCTACGTACATTAAACTGGTTTGTTGTATGAAACCAGTCAGGCCTGAACCATCAGAACCTGCTGACCACAGCCTGGTTCTGACCTGTGATCCTTCTGTAAGTCAGCTTTCAGAGCTCCCTGTGTGATGCTTTAACACTGAAATTGAAATATTTCTTGTTCAGTGCCTTGACCTCCTGGAGACCCTTGGACATCGGATGACCCAGACGCACGTGACCCCAGACGCACGTGACCCCAGACGCACGTGACTCCGCCTCCTCTTATTGGCAGGTTCGCCTGTTCACTCATGTTCTCTGTGGAACATGTTATTATTTGCTTTTTTTTCAGAGTATATCTAAAGAAAATGCAGCCTGGGAAGCTGAGATACCTCAGCGTCACTGAACTCACTAATGGTTGGTGCTGCAAAGCAGCCAATTGATTCAGCTTGGATCTGACTGGCTGAACCCCTAAAGAAGATCATGACTGTAGTAGAGCTAAGATGGTTTCCAAAGTGTGTAATAGTGCATATTGAGGTGAATTTGAAGGAGTCATGTGGTCTGGTTTAGGTTGTGAAGCGGGCGGCAGCAGCAGCTTCACCTGGAAGAGGAGCAGCGAAGCGCAGAAGCTCTGAACGATGAAAACTTTCAGTGGGATGGAGCCCAGAGGCCGCAGAGGCTGGTCGATGTTCTGAGGTGCCTCCGCTCCTCTGGGTCCGACCCGCCGCAGAGCGCCGGAGCTGATTGGACGAGCCAGCCCAATCAGCTGGCTCATCCAAGCTGATTGGTCGAGCTGCAGGATAGCAGCTTCTTCTAGACTTCAGTGAGCAAATTTAAATTCAAAAATACTTTATTAATCCCAAAGGGAAATGAAGTGTTGCTGTAACTCATTAATTTGGATTCTTGAAGCAGTTATTGAAGATGGTGGGAAATATATCCTGCAGCAGTCTGTAGTGCACTGAATCTGAAGAAGCCTCTGATTTAAGTAATGATCATCCTGAAACTTTGCTTCATTTAAATCAACTTATTTAGATAAAAATGATTTTTGTTCGAATCCTAACAGGATGCTTCATGTAGTTTAAATTATTTTTATTTGTGCTTTATTGTTTTAAACTCTTGCAGTTTTGGGTTTGACCTGCAGGAAACAAGATTAAACAACAAACATCACTAAATATTTTCCTTATGGTCCTTATAATTACCTGATATTTACTACAGTCCAAATAGCTTGTAGTGATTTTGCTAAATTTGTGACTTATTGTTCTATTAATGAAGTTTATTATTCTATGACTTTATTAATATAATTGTTATATTTATGTACTCTGCCAAACATTTCCAGGGACTTTATTCTTTCTGAGGATTCCCAGGTTCAACTCAGAGTTTTAATGAAAGCTTTAAGCGCCACCTAGTGGATGCTTTTAAATGTTCAGACTGACTGAAGGACAGGCTTTAGGGGGCTGCAGCATGGAGCGGTCGGTAGCCCTGCAGCAAGAAGGTTGTGGGTTTGAATCCCAGCCTGGGGTCTTCCTGTTTGCATGTTCTCACCGTTCATTCAGGAGTTCGGCTCCAAATGTGGCCCTTGTGTGGCCCCCAACTGCAATTCAAAAATTATACAAATTTGGCCCGTTGATGCAGATGGGAGATTTTAATTTGTAATTTTCTTACAATGGAAATTTTAAAGTATAACACAAATTTAGTCTTTTTATAACTAATATTTAACAAAAGATAAAACCATGTTTATTTAAAGACTTTTACTGAAATTATTTACCAAAATCAGCTTTTATTTAATCTATTAAATGTTAGTAAATATAACAAATGTTTTGAAAGGAAGCAGTCCAGTTATTACTGAAAATAAATAAATTGGTTCAACGGAGCAGAAAAGAAACTGAAAACTAGATGCTTTTCTTTTAATACAGCAAACATGCAAAATTTACAAAGGCGCATTTTCACCATTTTAGATAGAAAATAAAAAACAGCAGTAAATTTCCAAAATAAAACTCAGAAATGTTGAAAGTAAAATATTCTACAATAAACTTGGAAATTCCTGAGTTTCAAATGTTGGAAATTTTCAACTTTTGAAACTTTTTTGACATTTTTTCTAGAAAATTTCTGAGACAAATCTCAATTTATGAGTTTTTGGTGGAAATTAACTATTTTTATTATTTTATTTTTTACCTACGACAGCCCTAATATCCTATCATAAAAATCACATTCAGGTTTTGGAACTACAATAAATATCCATTAAAAAAAAATCTGTTTTTTTTATTTTCCTGATTTAAGTTTTTTTTTATTGTCCCACGTGACAAAATGTTTGGACACCCAGTTTAGATCATCGCTGTTTGTTTTCCGTCTCGTCCTGTTATCCTGAACCTAACCATAACGACGCTAACAGGAACTCGGGTGAACCCTTTGAACTCTGACCTCTGGAGTCTGTAAACTCCTGTGAAAGTAGAAATAGGTGAATCAGTAAATGCTGCCGTTCAAAGTCTGGGAGGTTTTCCTTCAGCTGTTTGTATGAATTAATGTTTCTGGTCAAAGTGATGACAAAATCAGATGAAGAAAACAGAAAAACGATTTCATCTGAGGACAAATCCAGCCAAACCAACGGGTCTGCAGCAGCAGCAGGACTGAGGATGTGAAGAATCTCAAGTGTTTCGGCTGTTTTGCAGTTTTCTGGAAGTTTCTTCCAGATTTGTGGTGCATAGAAGCTGAATGCTGCTTCTCCACGTTGGGTTTTTATTTGTGAGAGGAGGCCAAGTTTAGCAGGCCAACATGGATTAGTGCACAGCTGGTTTATCTTTCTGATGAATTCTTGTATTTTGTTCTTTTATTTTGTTTTTATTTCTCTGTACAGTGCTTTGGCCCACTGTAGTTGTTACAATGTTCTTTATAAATAAACCTGGGTTGGTTGGTTATTATTTATTGGGATGTATTTGTGAACAAAAATTAAACTATACAGCCATGAAAACTGATTTTTTTTTTTGCACTAATACAAAGTAAACTTCCCAATTAAATCTAAAATAAACTACTTTAATCTTTTTATCTATGTAGAGACTATTACATTTAATGACCTTCTCATTCTTAATTAATAAGCAAATGTTGAAATTCTACCTCTACGCAGCTTATCCCTTGGGAAATCTCATGATGAGTTACAGCATTTATTTAATTAGTGCTTCCGGCTTTGTCCAAATTCTACGGAAGAGGATTAGGGCCACTGAAAAAAAAAAAAATCGGACTTTTTTCTCAGAATTCTGACATTAAAGTCAGAATTCTGAGAAAAAAGTCAGAATTCTGAGATTAAAGTCAGAACTATTTTATTTTTTTCAGTGGCCCTAATCCTCTTCCGTAGAATTTGGACGAAACCTGAAAAAGAAAGGAGGTAGTTTGTTTCATGGACTTCGCGGCGTTTTCAGCTGGAATATTTGAGAGCAGCAGTTGGCTGCTCCACCAGGAGGGGGCGGTGATGTAACCGAACAATCCAAACTGTTCAAGAAGAAGCCAGCGGCGCCATTGTTGTGCTGCAGTGTGAGTGTTAGCTGTGAACATGTCCGGCATGTCTTCAGCCCAGCATCTCAGAGAGTTCATCAGCGAGCGGCTGACTGCCGCCGCGGAGGAAATCTTCTCGGTCTTCCAGAGAACCATCGCCCAGTACGAGGAAGAGCTGGACCGCCAGCGCAGACTGCTGGACGGCGGCTGGAGACTAGAGGTTCGGCTGGAAAGGACAGGTGAGGGGTTCTGGGAATCGCATGCCCTGTCGCGGGAGCGCGCATCGCTCTAAACTCGCATATTGATGAGAAAACGGACTGAAATATGACCAAAGAGGAAACTTTTAAAGATATTCGTAACATTGTCATGGTTATTAACCATGTCAGGCCTAAAACGGTGGGTTTTATTTTTCAGATTAATTGAAATAAATACGGATTTTACACCTTTACACGAGTCGGACATTTTACAGTGTCTGATGAAAATGTTGGTTTCACGCATGAGAAAACTGAGGCCCATTATGTAGAACATGTGATATCATCTTAACTGTCCAGTCTATTAATATAGGAGGGGATGCATTTTCTATTTTCCCAAAATATTGTCCTATTGATATGAAACTCATAGCAGCGCTACATAATTTGTTCTCTGAGCTACTGTTTCATATCAACAGGACAATAGACAGGGGATGCAGATATTGCCAGGCTCAGAAATTAAAATTCATCCCCTCCTATATTAATAGGATAATTAATACAGAAACCTACAAAAAGAACATTAGAGCAATTAAACAGAGAAAGCGTTTGTATTTTAAAGAGTCCTGAAAAACAGCAAAGAAAAAAGTCAGACTTACAATTTTCAGCTGTTGTGGACTCACTATGCATCATCAGAACTGATGATCATTGGGACCGGATGCCTGGAGGGGAAACATTTCTGGGTGTCTTCTTTGCCTGTTTATGTTAGAAATAGAAAAAAATAGCCAGCCATGTCATAGAATCAGTTGATGGTGGCAATAACTATGAAGCTGTTTTAAGTGTGGACTTACTATGAAGTCGCTGCCC
>NW_015114742.1:106842-109613 GCF_001443285.1 Poecilia latipinna | reverse complement strand
ATCTATCTATCTATCTATCTATCTATCTATCTATCTATCTATCTATCTATCTATCTATCTATCTATCTATCTATCTATCTATCTATCTATCTATCTATTCAAATAGATAGATAGATAGATGCAGGAACCTAAGCTTAATCTATCTATAATTTATTTGAGGGTTTTATTGTTAATTAGTTGATAATTTTTTCTGCATTTGTTATGTTTGGGTTTAGCATTGGTACTGGATTTAGAGTGGATGTGCAGATAAAACTTCAGATTATTTGAATTTTCTCCTGAAAAAAGCTGGTTAATCCATCGGCTGGGTGATGAAGTCATTAATTAGTAAAGCTTTTGGCGTTAACGACTGAATATTTAAAAGAGCCAGTTTGAGTCAGTTGGTGGGAGTTTGAGGTTCCTTTAGACAGGAAAGGTCTGATGTTTATCTCAGGATGCTCCATGGGGGAGAGCGTGTACGTCCTGTTTTGTAGTGCTGGGGGGGCAGACTCATTCTGGAAGAAGACCGGTGTAAAGACAATGTCTGGCATCCAATCTCAGACTTCAGAAACCATTGGCGGGTACTCTGGGGAATCAGTCAAGTGGTTTTGCGTTTAACAGCATAAGAAAAGCAAACATAACATTTAAACTTTCAAAGCATAGCTGCAACTTCCATGGCCCCAACGGCTGCAGTTGTACGCTTGGCCGCCAGGGGGAGAGCGTGTAAGGTTACGCAAGTGTAAAAGTCTGCAGTTGTGTAACGACGTGTAACATGCGGGCTTGTCACTTCGCTTCCCGCGTCTAAACAGAACCATGATGCGTTCACGGAGCAGCTTACTGACGCTAAATGGGGATAAGATCATTATGTAACGGAGACGTTAAACTGAAACACACAATTAAGGCTGGAAACTTTGTCAAGATGGAGAAAATCAGCACTGGAAACAGGAAGCAAGAACATCTTGAGATAATTTTAACACTATTTAAATACACCGAATGATTGATGACAAGAGCAGACATGTTTTAAATATTTTAAATACTAAATAGCTAGCTGCTGATTATTATAATAAGTTGTCGCATCGTAATAAGACGTGTTAAAGCGTTTAGATTTCACGGTGATGTACTGTTACTGAAAATCTCCCGACCGGAAGTTGTATCTTCCTTTTGGTAGCTTGATGCTTTCACATGTAGAGTCAATGTCAGGGTCCAAAAGAAGCCCCGACAAGAAAATAAAACACTTTAAAACATCAAAAAAGGCATAAGATTACACTTCACTTAATGACATTTAAATTAAAGATAATTTTAAAACACCAGAGCGCAGTTTTAGTTTGTATAAATTTCTGAACATTCAGATACTCACAGTGAAACAAGCGCCCGGCGCTGCCCAGCGCTGCCATCCCGCTGCAGGTCCCGGATCCCGGCTGAAACACGCTCCAGATGACCGCTCTGCCTGCGGTGGATCCCACTCGTGTCAACAACCCACAGGACAGGTTGAATCGCGGGTCAGCCCCGGTGTGAAAGCCAGATTCCTTCAGCTACAGCCGGCTGAAGGCGCGGACTTCCGGCAAGTGTAATTTGATAACAACTCACTTCCGGTTACAGACCTACAAAATAAAGTCGCGGCGTAGCATCACTCTTGATAAGGACGAAATTATATGTTTTGATTTAATATATATTTTAGAAATACATGTCACTGCAGTATAAATATGCTACTTTATGATATATATTTTGATTTCATTGGTCCATGTGACTATTTTATATGTTACACTATAAACATGTTTTTGGTTTGGTTAGCAGTCAAGTCTTGCAACCAATCTGAAGAGGCTTCTGACTGAAGGCTGTTGCTAAATGATAGTCACATTTATTTCATTTCAAAGCAAGCTGTATTTTTATTTTTATGCTCCAACTTGCCTGTCACTTGCTGGGATATTTGAATTTCACAGGATAACGACAAAGTGAGGGAGGAAATCGTTTCAAAAGTATAATGCTTTTAATATGAAATGATTTTTGCTCCTTAACTTCTGGTTAAAACTGCTAGCTTGATGTCATTGGTTATCAGTGTTGCGTCACATGCACGTTTATCTCGTTCCTTTAAACACGCCCACATTACAGAACGCATTTGATGCCTGATGGCAGAAAGAAAAGATCAGAGATAAAACTCACCAGTTTGTTTTTGTAATTAAATGAAATAATAAAATAGCTCTGGGTGACTGCCGCCGCTTTTATTTTGAAGGAAAAGATAACAAACATGATGGAAAACTGTTTAAATTAATGGCTGAACAGCCTAAAACAACATCAATATTACATATATGTAATTAGTAGATGTTTTAGTTTATAGGTTTTCACTGATTCAAATAAAGGATCAGAATTTAAAAAATATATATAACTGATTATACTTTATCAATCCCAAAGATTAAATTGATTATTTGTTGACAAGCTATTCCAAAGTGTAAAATATTAATAAACAGAAATATAATCATTAGCAATATAAAATTAATTTTATAAAATATATACCTAATGATGTTGTAAGTAATTTAAATTTGACTAAATATGAAATTAAATAAAATCAAAAGAACTTTGCTTTGAAAATATAGAATATATATATATATATATATATATATATATATATATATATATATATATAGATGTTGAGCTCAGAGGATGAAAGAGACCACCCACGGAGGGTGAGAGGGGAATTTTATATATATATATATATATATATATATATATATATATATATATATATATATTTTAAAAAAAACTATGACTCAATCACACACACACAGATTTAAAAATTC
>NW_015114742.1:70952-101861 GCF_001443285.1 Poecilia latipinna | reverse complement strand
ATAAGTTTCAGATTCTTTCAAAACGTTAAACATTCACGTTCTAATGAGATGTTAAAGTGAGTTTCTCAGTATAACAAGATGAGTTTTAAATAATTAAACCAGAAACATTGTTCCTGGTTTTATCACATGAGTTTTAATCTCACTTTAACCAGAAACTTTAACATTATGAGATAAAAATCATCAGAATGAGATGAAAAAACCAGTTAAAATTAGTTTGTCGTGATAACAATTTGAGTTTTACATCTGCCTATAAAATTCATAATAAAATACACAAAGAGAATGAAAACTTTAAAGGGAAGCCAAAGAGGAAACCACGATGAGTCTGAACGTGAAAATCATCTTCCCTTCAGTTTCACACATTATCTGATCTTATCGCATCGTTTCTGTTTTTCCTCAGAAGAGACAATTAGTTTAAGTTACATCAACGTTTTAATCAGCAACAAACTTCATGAATTCAGTGTTTTATTCAAGTTTATTCAGTTAAACTGTAACATGTCACATTCCTCCCAGACCCAAACCTCTTTTTGGTGCAAGATTCAGCAAATAACCCGAATCTATGGCGGCGTTTTGTAGACGGAAAAAATGAAGTAATTTTTTTTCTATCTTCTATAACTGGCTCAAATATGCCATGAAGAAGTATGTTTGGAGAAAGAATATTAAAACAATCATCTATGTTATTCATTAAAATATATTTTATATGTGTGTTAGGAGCACTGAAAAACTTAGTTTGGTTGAATTGATGATATAAAAGAAGAATATGCATGAATACATACAATAGACTTTTGTGAAACGTGATCTTTGACATTCCTCCCATCTGAAGATTTATCTTGTGATGGGCGGCCGTTTGCGGTTGGATTTTACGGTGAAGGAGATTTCAAGAGGTAGAGTCAGGTGGAAACAGCAGTTGGTTTATTCTCAACCCAGCATCAACACACTCAATAACAATCCTCCTCACACAGGTGAAACTACAGGCTTAAATAGTCTCAGCTGTGTTGGACCCAACCACCTCCAATTCACAGGGGGATCTCCCTTAACAAATCTCCACCTATTTAAATAAAATACACTTTATTAAATATAAACATTTAAATTTACTTTTTATAAATATTTTATATTTTATCTTACACCAAATGAAACACCACAAAAAACCCATAAACAATTATCTCCCCACACTTTTCAATGGCCTCTCCCGAACCTATAAATGGTGTCTGGACCCCCGGGGTTGTATTTGTCCAAACACCCTGGAGAGGACACAGAAAAGACAGGTGAGTCACTAAATATCAGCACTCCACACCTAACAGATTACGCACAAACATTTGCTCAGTTTTACCCACCAGTAGCTCTGAGTAACAATTATCCTCCCTCCACAGGCAACCACCTCACTTTCCAATGAGGAGCAGCTGTGCAGAGCCCAGAACAAAAGGCTACATGCTAATTACTAAAATATTCAATAAATACAATTAAAACTTCTCATGTGCAAATTGTTATTTATGTGCAAATCTCTGCTTAAAGTGCAGTGCTACATAAAGTGCTTGTTCATAAAGTGCAAACAGTGCTTTTAAAGTGCTAAACAGTGACTTAAATAAAAATAGACCCAGTAATGAAGCTCTCTTCATTACAGGAGGAATTGCACAACTTAATCAAAAATTATAATAAAAAACATGTTCCAGAGTGGTTCATTGTACATAAAGTATTTTTGTGAATAATATTCAAACTAATGTTAATGTTCACTGATTGCTTTAAAGACCCAGAGTCATGCTATATTGGACCCATAGTCATTCTACAGGACTTAAGAAACTACAGATGATTTATCAGTATTCAGTTGCTTAACTCTCAAGTTTAAATTGAAGAACAAAATGGTTGAAAGTATGTGATACCTTCTGATAGGGTATAAACATTTGTATTCTTTTTTTTAAAGTTTTGTTAGTTAAGCACTAAATATAACTCATGGATGATGAATCATTATATTCTGTATAAACTAAAAGGGAGACAGCTCAAAGTAGAATTGAGTAAAACATTTTAGCAATTAATTATAATAAAAATAAAATATACTGTCACATAACTTTTGAAAAAATAACTTTTTAGAATGTTTTTTTTTCCTGTCAACTTTCATTTAACACTCCAGTCCAGTTGGTGGCAGTAATGCGCTTTCATAGTCGGTCAGGCAGCCGCCATTAAACTCCAGAGGAAGATTTGCACCCACGCTAACGGGTGCTACTGCTAAACCCAACATGAACGAGAATGTCCGTGCGTTGTGTGAAATGGCGGAAAAAATCCTATTTCACGGAGTTACCTTTTCAGTATCGTTTTAATATTAAGCAATGTTCCTGCGGAAAACAACCGATGACACCGCCGCGGTCCAACAGGCCGAACTCACGGTAAGAAAGCTTTAATGAATAGCGAGGCGAGTTGCTTTGTTTGTTTATTACAGAAAGCGGTCTGTCGTTTTCATAATGCCAAAACAAGTGTAGGGAGAGATTTTGTATTGTATTTTTTATTACATGTGATGTTCTGAACTCTTAAAAATACTCGCATCTTCTTTTATTTTTTTCAGACCAGAAAAATGGCCGAGCCTCCACAGCCAGGCCTCAGACCACCACGGTGCCGAGGCGCTCTGACGGAGTCCACCAGGACGAGGAGAAATTCAGTAAGTTATGATTTCACATTTAGTCAATAGTGAACACTCGCATATTTGTAAGGAAAACTGAACTTCCCGTTATTTTATTTATTTTGTTATAACGCAGTACAGCAAGGCAGAGTGTGGTAAGCAGTAGAGATCGACAACATGGAGGACGGAGCCATGTTGCCGGTATGTATTATTACAGTCACTGCGTTGATTCCAGATTGTACAATGGCTGGTTGAGAATAATTTTAACTTGTTTACAAGTTAAAAGTGTAAATGTTGCTTTGTCAGAACTTTCAGGTTATTTTCTTCAAACTTAAACATTTTTGCAGCACATACTGTCTAAAACTTGCATTTGCACTTGCAGACATTTTCTAGAATGTTCCATGTTACTTTCCAGAGAATGCTCATGCTACTTCAGCAGAAATTACTGAGGATTTTCCTGAAACTTGAAGGTTACTTTTCCAGAACTTTGCTCCGTTTTCAAATTGTTCATGCTAAGATTTCAATTTGATTTCCAGGGTTTTACAAGGTACTTTTAAACTTGTGCATTAGTTTTTGGTGACTTGCACCTTGCTTCACTAGAACATCCAAAGTACTTCAGCGCAATTTAAAGGCTACTTTTCCAGATTAATTAAGTTACTTTCCAGAAACATTCTTGAACATCACAATCTACTTTCCAAAAAGTAAAGGTTGCCTTTCCAGAACTTTGTCAATATATTATATTTTAAGTTTCTATTTAGTTTTCAAGGTATTATAGAGTCTCATTCAGAGGGCAGTTTAAGTTTCGACTTTAATGTAAATCGCATCAAAACTTCTTAAAAACCCTTTAAGTTAATACGAATCAGGATGTAATTGATTGATTAATAAGCCCCATCAATAAATCCCAGATCTTTTTGACTTACAGCCATTGGAAGCGAATGAGCCGAGAACAAAATGACGACATCTTCTCTCTTATCGTCTGGAAACTTCAGCAGCTCATTTCTGATGTGCTCTGCAAAACACTAGAGAAACAAAACATTATATTTAGTAACATTTTCTAATTTATTTATTTTTTGTCTTTTTTTTATTTGCATTTTCCAGCAGCTGTAATTTCCCAAAAGAAGAACGACCCCGGATGTGGTAGCTCACTGTCAGAAGAAGAGGACAAACTTTGGGACCAGTTTTTACTGCGTTCCCTAAAGAAAAACGATCTCAGACGGTGCAGCTCACTCTCAGAAGAAGGAGCCTCATGAAAACTTTGCTCCTGGCAACTGAAACAGAGACGAAAAACACTTTCTGTGATACTTTTCTGTTCATTTATTATGTTTAAGATCTGAGTTTAATCAATCCCAATAGTAGTTCTGTAACAAATTACATCATTAGTGACTAAGAATTTCAGAACAAGATAGTTCAAAAATACATAAAAATTGAGAGTTAAAGATTATAGAAAATTTTGCTTTGCAAAAGTTTATAAAATCTGAATAATTTCCTGCCAGAACCAAAATAATAATGAAAAAAAAAACACATTTATATCGCAGCAGGTAAAGAAAACAAAACTCTAAATCTATTTTCTAGATCTAGAGATTGGTTCTGGGACGGACTTCCATCCCATCCCAAAGCACAAGCTGACCCGGCTGGGAAAGTTTGTGTTGAACAGGCGGCAGATCCTCAGTCTACAGAGACTTCACAAAACAGGACTGCAGATGTTCGAACTGATCAAACTGACCCAACTGGGGAGGTTTCTGGGAACGTCACAGCTCCCAATCTGTTTTTGGGAAGGACTGTTCTCAAAAACAAAACAACCCCGGACAAGGCAGATCACTCGAAGGATCAGGAAAGACAAAACCACCCCGGACGGGGTGGCTCAACCTCTTCTTCTCAGGAAAGACTTTGGGACCAAGGTTTGAACATTTTACAAAAGAAGAACCACCCTGGACGGGATGGATCCCCATTGGAAGATGAGGAGAAACTCTGGGACCAGTTTTTACTGTGTTCCCTACAGAAAAACTGATCCAGATGGTCAAGTTTTCCATGACAATCGAAAAGATTATTTTGCGATTACAGCTGCTGTGAAGACGGGAGCCTCATGACGACGACGGAGGACGACCTCTGTACAAGTTTCCCGACAGTCTCAGAAATTGTTGGCGGTTTTTAAAGCGTTCAGAAGACGATGTGTACAAGAAGGAGATTCATCATGAAAATCAAACGCATGAAGTGAAACACCACACTGCAGAAAATCCTAGCTAATGCTTTCTCCTGCCACTTGTTGAGAATGAGAATCTCAATCGATGAATCATAATTTGTATTGACACACGGAGCATAAAATCAGCCAAGAAAAGCATTCAGACTNTTTTTCTAGAAAAATTAATCTAAAAGTTTAAAAAAGATTTTTTTTTGGCAGAAATATACTTCTGCTTTATTTTTCTATCTAATATGACGTCATAGCTGCCAGTTTTACTTAAAATTGTGTTGTTTTAAATCTGGGGTTCCCAAAGTGGGGGGAGGGACCCACGAGGGGGTCGTAAGACACCAGTTTGGCGGTCAAAAATTATCAGAGTCACCACGATGTAACAGCTCTGATGTTTGGGAAATAAAACACAAATGAATTACTACATTAAAAGATAATTCACTATGAAAACATTAAATGAACAATGGATGTTTATTTCACAATTTAATTTAATATTTTTTTATTTTTAAATATTTTTTATTTTAAAAATATATATTTTTAAATAAATTAAAAACAATATATTTTAATGTAAGTTTAAAAAAAAATTATCTTTCATTATTTATCCGCCCTGTGGTGAAAAGCGCCCTGGGTGGAGAACCGTATTTTCTGTTTGTGTCATCTGAACTCTTCCTGTGTCTCACATTTCATAACCTTTCAGACTTTTGAAATGATTCTGTATGCAGTTCTGCTTTTCTACACCAAACATCAGTTCCTATTGGTTGGAAAACACCAATTATTTATCAGATTAATGCAAGGTGGTTTTTTATGACTGATAATCATTTCAGTCCCAAACGTATTGATCAGTTTATTGACCGTGCTGCCCTCAGAGCCGACCGCTCTCTGCTGCTAGTGATGCAATCAGTGATGAAGAGCAAACAGTTGCTGCTTCGTGTTTTCAGGTTCCTTTTACACGATGAGTCAGTGAATAACTGACGTCTCACTGCTGGAACCTGCAGAGGCCATAAAAATAGGAAATAATTAGAGGATCCTGCTGCGTTACTGCGAGTTTCTGGTTAGAACAAGACGAGTTTTATAAATTACAACCAGAAACTTTCATGTTATGAGATAAAACTCGTTAAAATGAGATAAAAAACCAGTTAAAATTAGTTTGTCGTGATAACAATTTGAGTTTTACATCTGCCTATAAAATTCATAATAAAATACACAGAGAGAATGAAAACTTTAAGGGGANGCCAAAGAGGAAACCACGATGAGTCTNANCGTGAAAATCATCTTCCCTTCAGTTTCACACATTATCTGATCTTATCGCATCGTTTCTGTTTTTCCTCAGAAGAGACAATTAGTTTAAGTTACATCAACGTTTTAATCAGCAACAAACTTCATGAATTCAGTGTTTTATTAAAGTTTATTCAGTTATAAAACTGTAACATGTCACATTCCTCCCAGACCCAAACCTCCTTTTGGTGCAAGATTCAGCAAATAACCCAAATCTATGGCGGCGTTTTGTAGACAGAAAAAAATAAGTACATTTCCATTAAAAAATTGTAAATATTGAGATTAATTTCAAATTTTCTGGAAATAACTTGAAAGTTTCTGAGCAACAAAAGTTGAAAATTTGAGCAGAAAAATCAGAAATCAGGATTGTCTTGAAGTTTTTTTTAGACAATCTTAGAAATTGTGCAGAAAAAAACTTGAACATTTCTGGGCTCCAGTTGTTCCAAGAAAAACCTCAGAAACTTTTGATTATTTTCAGAAATTTGAGAAAAAAACTCAAATTTTGAGAATCATCAGAAATTTTGTCTTAACATTTTTGAGGTTATTCTTAATGTTTTGTGTGAAAATTTGCTCCTTTTTTCTGTCTACAATCGGCCTGATGTGCCATCGTACGACATCAGAAAGCAGCACAGCTTATAAATTTTAGATAAATTCCCAAACTCAAATAAGAGATAAATCTTTCTCCATGTTTTTCTTACCAGATCCCATTTTAATAAATTTTTCTTCTCACTTTCCTTTCTAAAAATGATGCTAGAACATATTATAGCCATATGAGATAAAAGGGAAAAAAAATAAGTACCTCAGAAAAATTCAGACATTTTGAGATTAATCTCAGAAATTTTCAAGAAAAAAAAACTTGGAAATTTCTGAGTTTCAAAAGTTTAACATTTTTGACTTTTGCAAATTTTCATTTTTTTCTTCACTTTTTATCCCTAAAAGTAGCAAATATATAATAAATTATTTTCTGTAATTAATTCCCTTTTTTAGGAAAGAAAGCCAGGGGAAAGACCCATTAGAAATGGAAACTGGATCTGATATGAAAAAAAATCAGATTTTATTTTTAATCCAACAGATAAACAGGATTTATAGGAACCAGATGGTGATATAAAAAAGACCCAACAGTTCTTAAAAACAATGTCTTGATCTGGATTTATATATTCACCTAATCTGAAAAAAATACAGTTTATTACCATGTAATCGTAAACTTTTTATTTCTGTTTGTAATTAGCCCAATAAGGCCAGATCCCAGTGAAAACTCATCTATTTTATATACCACAACAGAACCAGAACTTCTGTTGGTGCTTTAAAACACTGAAACCATTTTTATTTAACCGTTTCCTAAAAACTTTGAAGCGTTTCGTTCCTTCTGAGTCTAAACTTCGGCCATTTTGTCGCGTTAACCCACACATTGCATAGCCGTTAAAACAGAAAGCAGCACAACCGCCACAGCGACTCACCACCGCCCCCGGAGGAACGCTGTGGTACTGCGGGAAAGGCCGAGCTCAGCTGTGCAGCATCGGAGCGTCGGACGCTGCAGGCACGACAGAAAAACAATCATCTCTTTAACAACGTAACGGCTTCAGCAGCAGCAGGAGTTTATCCTTTGCTGCCTTTTTAAAGGACACTTATATTTATGTTTCAGGCTTAAAAGGCTGAAATGTGGAGGAAATAACACAATCATCACAAACGTCATTTAATCTTAAATATAGACTTGATCTGCTTCTTTTAATGGGGTAAAAATGTTAGAATACAGAAATACGTCAAGCTTTCAGCTCGCAGTTTATTCAGTCAGTCTGAGGCGCGTCGGTAGGAAAATATCTGTAGCGACAGCTGCAAACAGCCGGGCTGGAGTCCGCCGGCGCCGGGCCGGGTCGGACCGGGCTGGGCATTGAGCCGGCGCTGAGGCAGGTGCGTTGGTTCTGGAGGGCGCCGCCGCCCTCAGTCGTCTGTGAAGGTCAGCCGGCCCGGGCCTTCGTTCTTCATCCAGCGGCGGTACCGCTTCATCTTCGGGTCGGTCGCCAGCTTCGCCTTCATCTCCTCCTCGCGCTCCTTCCTGTAGGCCTGGAAGGAAAGCAGGAGAGACTCAGAGGCTGGATAACAGGAAGGAGATTAAAACCAGGCGCTGGAAATATGAAAGACATAAAAACAAAGTCTGATAAGTACAGCGTAGTATTAGAACCAGGCGGTGAAAACAAAGCTAACGTAAATAAAGTCGTAAAGTTACTAAAAAATGTCGTTAAACAATAAAGTAGAAATAATGAGAATTTAAACGTACAGAATAACTTTATTCTTGTATTATAATTATTCTCATGTTAATTTTCTTCTATTAGTAATTTATTCTTGTCATTTTACAACTTTATTGTTGTATTATTACGATTACTTTTGTAACAAGACTTTTTTCTCTTATTACGACTTTATTCTCATGTAATTACAAGTTTATTTTTGCATTTTTATGATTTTATTTTACTATTCCAACTTTATTCCTGTATTATTTTAACTTTACTCTTGTAATTTTATAACTTTATTTTCATAACATGACTTTGTTCTCATAGTTTCAAATTTAATCTCAAATGACGACTTTATTCCTGTATTTATATGATTTTATTGAATCTATTATCGTATCATTTTGAGTTTATCCTCGTTATTTAATAACTTTTATTCTTCTAATTTTATCGCTTTAATCTTGTAAATAAAATATAAAATATAAATATATAAATCTGTTTTTGAATCAGTGTTAGCAGTTTGGAGTGAAAGTATCTTTTCTCTTATTTTTAAACCTGCTGAAACAGGAAGTGGCCTCTGATTGGCCCAGAGTTTCTTAAAGGGGCCCTGTACCTCGTAGTTTTCTCGGACCCACAGCTGTTTCTCCAGGAACGTCTGCTTGGTGTTTTCCTCCAGACTGTCGAACTGCGCCTGCGACAGCTTCATGTTCCTCCTGATGAGAGCAGAACCGGGCCGTCAGAACCTCGGCCAGAACCGAGCGGCGCGGGCCGGCGCCACTGACCTGATGAGGTAGAGCTTCTCCTCCTCGCCGTACTCCTCTCGGCAGACGGTGAAGCGGTACACCCAGCGGGCGTACCAGGCCACGTAGCGGCTCAGGTAGAAGGGGAACAGCGCCATCTGGCACAGCAGGATGTCCGACAGGCTCGGCTTCTGGTAGCCGCCCTTGATGTCGATCTTGTTCTTGATGATGTCACGGATCACTTCCTCTTCCTGCTCGCGGATCTCCTCCTTGGAGCGCCGGTTCTTGCCCTTCTCCTTGGTGCGGCTGAGCATGCCCTGCTGCTTGGCGATCTCCATGGCCTGGATGCGGTACTTTGGGACGGTCACCAGGTAGTTGATGGCCTTGTTGTAGCTGCTGCACCAGCTGACGTACTGGAGAGCAGACACTGGTTACACTGGTTACACCGGTTATACTAGTTATACTGGTTACACTGGTTACACTGGTTACACTGGGCCTGGAAGAGGCTGGAGGAAACGTTTCACATTCAGAACCAGAACGCTTCAGATCCACAGATCTATGTGGAATAGATTCTAAATGTAGATTTTTGTTTAACACGTTTTTATTTATTTATAAACTCCAGCCAGCAGGGGGCGCTGTGCACCCGCACTAATATCATTTCCTTTATTCTAATTTATTCAAATTTAACATAGTAATGAATGCATTATTTATAAATAAATTAGTAAATAATATTTTGTTAAATAAATGAATAATAAATATGCAAATAACATAAAAACTCAGTTATTAATACATTTTTATTAATACTTTAAAATAAATGTTTTATTTACTAATAAATACATTTATTCATTAATACAAAATAAATGGATTCATTATTAATAAGTAATAGTTTGGTATTTATTAATAAATCAATGATATGAATAAATGATAAATGTCCTCATGAAAACAAAATGTAATAATTACAGAACCAGAACCGAGTCTGTGAAGGCGGCGCTCCTACCTGGATGGCAGAGATGGCGCAGATGGCGACCAGGATGACGATCCTGACGTCGACCTTGGGGGCGAGGCGGCGGCGGTAGTAGGCGTAGTAGTGCTGGTAGTATTCCTCAGGATGGTCCAGCATGTAGTCGTAGTCGCGCCGCGAGTCTTCATCCTGCAGAGGGAAGAAAAACCTAAATCAGGATTATCCAGCATTACTAGAAAAATAACATAAAAACACAGAATACTAGAGGCTGGCTGGAAAGTTTAGAACGGGGAAAAACTCTCCTTTCTAAAATCAAGATGGCGGTTTTAGAAAGATGTTTGTACCAACTCTAAAGCACGACAGTGGACGGGTGATGATGTGGGCTTGGGTAATATCTGAGTCAGTAATGAACTTTTCTGTATTTCAACGTGTTCTAGAGTCAAATGAGAGGAAATTTGAACCATAAATCCAAAAGCAGCAGCAGATCTGTAGGATGCAGGTGGTCTAGTCAAAGTCCAGACCTCAAGTCTTCGTATTACGAGAAGTCGGATGAAAATAACGAGAATAAAGTCGTAATATTACGAGAATTTGTACGAAAATAAAGTTGGAATAATATGAAACTTTATTATTTCAAATTTAGTTTCATACAACTTTTTTCTCAAAATACTAAAACTTTATTATTTAATTATAACTTTATTTGTATATTATTTTGACTATTTTTGTATGACTTTATTCTCATTTATTTTATTTTTCTTAGTATGGGCCTAATACTCCGCAGTAGATAAGAGCCACTGGAGATGACGGAGCAAAAACAGAACTTTTCATAAAATCCAGAACATTCTGGACAACCCTGAGTGTCTTCAGTCAGAGGCTGTTTGTGACTCGCTGTAATGCGGACTGCTACAGGAGAACCTTACTTATCACAGCTAACATTTAAATAAAGTTTTTGAATGAGAGTAAAGTGGGACAGAACCGTTACTCACCTTCAGTGTCTCATAAGCCGTAGCAATCAGCAGGAACTTTGTGTGAGAGTTCTCCTCATCTTCGGGCTCCTCGGGCCGGTACCGGTCCGGGTGGTACCGGCGGGCCAGCTGCCGGTAAGCCCTTGCGATCTCCGCCTTGGAGGCCTCCCGGGAGACTCCCAGCACGTCGTAGCAGACCTCCGTCCCGCAGTAGAGCCCCTCCAGCAGCGCCGTGACCGCGGGCAGCGACGACACGGAGAGCAGGAGCACCGTGAGCCGCCACAGGCCGCGGCTCCGCTCCGGGAACGCGTCCATCTCTCCCCGCTGCTGCTGCTGCTGCTGCTGCTCAGACACGGAGCTCCAAGCGCCGTCGCATTCTGCTTACGTCACAGGAGCGCCGGAAATAATGTTTACTCTGATCAAAATAAACTTTCAGATTAGCGCCGAAAATGATGTTTTGTCTTATAATTTTCAGTTTAAAAAAATAACACACGGTTTTTATTGATGTAGGAGATATTTATGACCTACTTATCGCGTTTGTCTTGTAAAATATTGGAGTTTAGTTTTTTTATGGGTTTGATTAAAATGTGAATATTTGCATAAAAGTGATTTATTTTTGATTCATTAAGATGTTTGTGGTAAACATCAAGACGCACTGTAAAAAATGACATCTTGCAACAAATGTAGCACTTGGATGACTTTATAAAAAGTTTTAATGAAAAAAAACCTTTCAATTCAATAATGGAGTAAAGTAATTTTATAGACCAAAAACATGTTTTCAGTTTTATTTATTTTATTTTTATTTTATTTATTTTTGCTTATTTTATCTGTACCTATGCATCTCATTTATATTTGAACTGTTACAAGTTTATAAAAAATCTTTACGGCTTACTAGCAAAGCTTTTATATAATCTAGGCAGGTTGTCACTCCTTGGTCTGATCTACGAGAACTCACCGATACAACCGCTGCTGTTCAGGTATATTAAAATACGGCTACACATCTGCTTTCAATAGAAGATCTTTGACTCCAGGCCCAAGTGATGACGTTGCATAAAAATATGCCACCTGCAGGCCAAGAGAGATTCAGTTTAAATAGTGAGATTTACAGGTCTGAAGTAGAGAAGTCAACTCTGCAAACACTGGATGCAAAAGGATGAGTCAAGTCAGTATTTAACTGAAAATAAAAATAAAAAAACTTTAAGGCAGAAGACCAACTGAAGTGGAGGAAATTGCCATGCAAGGTGGCATCCCGCTATAGAGTGAGGCAAATCACTCCAGCTCATCCTGGTACTAACAGCATGCTGCCGTGGTTCACCCAGTGAAGCGACTACCCCCAGCTACTGGTAGCTACTGGTCAGTGGGTGAATTACAATATTGACACCAAAATTCAATTTATTTAGAGATTTAAGAGAAGTGGGAGGCGTCAGCGAGAATGATCATCCTTTCCACTTCATTAGTTTCCAGTTGGACTGCAAAGGAAAATATTCTTGTTGGGATAAATCCTCATCATTTACATGATTTTGTCATCTACAAAAATTTCTGAGAAAAATCAAGATTCCACCAAAGCTATCATAAATTACGGCATGCGAGGGACATTATAGATAGAAAAAAACTTAAATTTCTGTCAAAAAACTCTGTAACTGAGAATAACATCAAAAATGTAGAAAAAACATGACATTTTTTAAAAAGCTGAAAATTTTCCACTTTACAAACTGAGAAATGTCCAAGTTCTTTTAAGTAAATGTCTCAAAAATAAGATTTTTTTTCTAGCAACCTTTCAACTTTTAAAACTCAGAAGTTTCCAAGTTTTTTCTAGGAAATTTCAGAGATTTTTGGCAGAAATGTTCTTCTCTATTTTTCTAATTACAATGGACCCAATTCACCGTCATACATGACAGATTTAGTTTAACTTTAGTTGTTTTTGACCATTTTCCATCCAGTACAGAAAGACTTCACTAGTTTTTAGCTGCAGTTGTTGGTCAAAACTTTGACAGAATTGAATATTTCAGCTTTGCAAACAGATTTATGGGAGGAGGAAGCTGGAAAACATCAACTCTGTGGAAAAAGTGCTGATGGAGGCTGAGTGTAAAAAGCGAACGCTGTAGTCAGGGGAGGGCGTTATTTTTAGCTGGTGCAGCCCCTCACATCCATCAGCTGGTTATTGGCTCCCGGAGCGTCGGCACAGATCAGCAGAGCTGTCAGCAGCGTCTCCACTCTGATTATCGCCGCTGAAGCTGCGTCTCTGCAGGAGGTCTCATCCAGATTTCACTGTAATCCAGGGCAGGCTGAGCGATGGAGATGTTAACGGCTCTGTGGCTCTGCTTCCTGCAGGAACCAGGCTGAAGATGTCGGGTGAGAAGAACCCAGAGGTGGTGGGATGTGACGCCTCCATCATGAGGAACGTCTGGGAGATCCGGCTGAGGGAGTTGGGACAGAGGATGCTTCTGGAGCAGGAGCGGCTGGAGAGGAGCGCGCTGCCCGCGTGAGAAAACTAAACCTTCATCAAACTTCTGCTGTGATGTTAAGACAAACTGCAGCCGATGAGGTGAAACTGAACCCAACAGGGACGAATCTGTCCGTGTTCTGATCAGGACAGAAAGTCCTGCTGTCAGCAGAGACGTCCAAATGTCCAAATGTCCAAACTGTTTGACATTTTAGATCCTGAACCCAAACCAGAGGCTGAAGTTTCATCCTGCAGAAACTGCAGCCAATTTTCTCCTGGCACAAAGTTTGTTTTCTCTATAAACTAGTAAATCTTAAATTTAGAGCTAAATTAGAGATTAAAACAGCTACAAGTCCCTGCAAAAACCTTCCTAGTTTATTTTTAATGTCCTTCCAGACAATCAGAAGTTCCTCTAATCTTTAAAAATGGTTTTGATCAAAGAGTCTGCAGGAATGTTTAGATGTTTTATAGATTTTTCTTGTATCTTAATATTCCCAACGCTGAACAGATTCCTGACTCAGATTTCTAAAACCCATTTTCCATCTGCAGATAAAGTTTTGCATCTTGAATTCACTCTGATGTTTGATTTCTCTCTGCAGCGATTTTACAAAAACAGTCAAGAACTCAAAGTTTTGAAGATTCTAAAATTTAAAGGTTTTCTTTCTTCTTTGATGCTTTTTAAACCCATCTTCACTCCGATCCTTAAATTTGATTCTTTGTAGATGTTGAACAGATTCTTGGTGCTGAAAAAAAAATATTTTGAAGAGATTCCTGACGCTAAACAGATTTCCAAAGGGCTCCAAACTTTCAGAACACTGTAAAAACACAAAATGTTACCAAGTATTTTTGGTCTCAATTCAATTGTAAATATCTTAGTGCAATTGAAATGATTGAAAACTGATTTACAAGTAACTTTTCTGCAAAATATAAGGCAGTTTTAGGTCAATAATTATTTAACATTCATAAAAGTACAAGAAACTAATAATTTTGTTCATTAAAATTAAAACATTTTTCTTTTTCTTTTTTTACCTGGTTTTAGTCGACCAACTGATTGAATCGCTTACAAATCGAAAGACTCTTAAGCTCAAAGGTTTGAACAAAGTTTGGTGAAGATTTTCTGATTTTTGGACGTTTTTGTTGCCAGAGATACTGAAGCAGAAACACAATCTGTCCTCGTTTTCAAAGTAAAGTTTTCAAAAAAGAAAGAAAACTAAATCTGAGAACACATCTTACAGAATAAACCGAGGAATTTTCCTCCAGCAGGATGAATTTCTGTTACTTAATCACATGACTTATATGGTGTAATATAAAAAGTGGAGATTTTTCCACTTTTTAGTTTGCAACTCTCAGCATGTAGTGAAAAGGCAGGAAAAGTCCAAAGAAAGGTTCTGAAAAGCAGAGCCATCAGGTGAAAAACGCTTAAAAAAATCATTAATGATGCAAATTTTTATACACAAACAAAAAACCAATGCAACAGAAAATAATGCAACTGCAGACAAAACAAAAGTCCTCCAGGCCACTAGGGGGAGTCGGCCACTAAATAACATGGGCCCAGATCTTCGTCATACTTTGTCTTTTATAATATTATAGAGCAGCATAGACATTTTATTATTATGATAGAACAGCAGCATATTACCTTAGGTAACATTACCGACTCCAGACTCCCCCTAGTGGTCTGGAGGACTTTTGTGGCGCTAGTTTGTAATATTTTATATTTTCAGGGGTTTTTTTGTCTGCTTTTTTGTATTTGCAGTATTTTCCATTTAGCTTCTGTTTCCTGTGTTTGGAACATTTTTCTGTTGCATTTACTTTTTTGTTTGTGTTTCGGATTCATTCACGTTTTGCAGTTCGTTTTGTGTTTGAACCTGTGGGGCCACCGTACTGAAAGGCAAACAGAAAGAAACTGATATGATCAGAAATGCTTAGAGTTTACAGGAAGATCTCTGTATTTTTCTCTGTAGGAAAATACAGAGAAATAAAAAATGGTTTGAAAAAGTTGTCAGGTAAAAACAAAGTATTGTTTTAAACATAAAAGGAGCAAAAACAAAAACATGCAACAGTGAACCAAAGTCACTTTCCTTCAACCTTTCTGCTTTAATTGCTGTATTTGTATTAAATGTCTTTAATTATTTTGTATTTCTTGCTCTACAAGCTGGGTTGTCAGCATGTATTTATTAATATCTCAGTCCCAGCTCACTCAGGTTTATTTTAATGCCAGCTGCTCTTCATCCAGTCTAATGCAGAGATCAGCCAGGTAGTTACAGCTGTAACCACAAATTTAATGTTTTATTAAGTGTGAACATCCTTATAGCTTTAAATAGGAATTTATCAAATTATTCTGTAAGAGCTAAGTTCTCAGAAACATCATGACGATGACGCTGTCCAGAGCAGGGAACCTGACCCACCAGAGCAGCAAAGGTCACCAGTTAGCTTCGCCACCAGATCTCCACACCGGTCCAAGAACACATGCCATGTCTCGACTTCCAGAGCCGCCTGAAGAGCCCAACAGATTTAGCAGGAGCTGAAATGAACTCTCAGACGGAGTGACACAGTGATTTATGGTCCACACTGCAGGGAATGTGTGTTTCCAGCTGGTTATTTTGCTGCTTTCAATCGAACATTTCCTGGAGAACCAAAAAAATCAAACCCAAACACCGGTCTAGGTTCGGTTGAAGTGAACTCTGGTTCAGTTTGAATGCATATATGAACACCAAGAGGACCAGAGGCCGCTCCAAAAGCAGGAAGCAGACTACAAGGCAGGGCATTCTGGGTAAATACAACCAAAACAAACGTGCTAGCCTAGCGCCAGCGGGAGAAATAAATCGAGGTTTTTAGCCAAAGACAAAAAAACAGAAATCCTACAACCACTAAAATCTGACACCTCCATTTCTGTTTCCATTTTGTGAAGAAGGAAGTTGCTCTCAGTGTCTTCAGAGGTTTTTGTGTCGTTTCCTTCAGTGGTTCTTGGTGCAGCGCCCCCACAGGCCAGGAGGGGAACAGGTTGGTTTGACTCAGAGCAGAGAGAAAGCTACAACGGTGCTTTTCCCAGGACATTTCTGAGCTCCTAAAGTTTAAAATTAGCGAGAAAAAAAGAACAAAGAAATTCTTAGATTAATCTCAGAAATTGGGGGGAGGGAGGGACATGAAAATTTCAGTTTCAAAAGTTGAAAATTTTTCACATTTGAAACTCAGAAGTTTCCAATGAAACTACAAATAAAGTTACCTGATAATTATTCAGGTGTCACCAAACAATTTATGGCAAAACTGGAAAAAACCTCCAACTTTATTTGAAGTTTCCATTGTTTTCCTCAATACCAGATCTGAAAATACACAAAAAACAACAACAAAAGAAAAACACCAACCATTGATTTCCTTGTTGAACTAAAACTTTAGGGTAAATAATGTATCCTAATTGTATTTTTCCTTTTTTTAAGTGTGAGCAGTGTAGTCTGATCTCCTAGCAGCAGGACGTAACAGATTTTCTATAAATAAAAACATTGTTGTGTTATTTAAGACCTGCCAGATGGTAGCATCAGTTTACCCCTCAGTAACTTTACCTCAGACTACAAAAGGTTTTCATCATCACAGGCTTGGATATAAACAGAACAACCAAATTCACTCCAGAACAAGAAACCCAGAATTATCTCCACATCGTACAGGTTTTCTGGAGTATATAGTTCCTTTTTTTGTTGGTTTGTGACACAATTATCTTTTAAATCAGGCCAATCTATAACCAGTCAATAGATCTTAGAAGATGTGCAAAATATTCAGTGATGTACAAAACATTTCTGGAAAAAATCCTCCAAACAAGAACTAAACCACTTTAATATAATTGGTGTTTAAAGGTGGATCTACCAAGTTTTGGCTCAGAAAACCTAGAAAATTTATGTTAGGAACAAAAAGTTTGGACTGTAGGTTTCATATGTCAAAAAATAAATAAATAATGATTAGATGTGTTTTATTAACTTTTTTGCCCTTTTGTTCTTTTTTGTTTGCACAGAATCAACAAGGAGTGGGCAGACCGTATGACTGCCAAGATGGGGAAATACAAAAGAGTGGAGAGGAAAGTTACACCTTCTGATATCCAGCCAGACGACAACATCTGGAAGAGCAAGCAGCCGCTGGTTCCTCAGGCAGTTCCTCTTGGCAGAGGTTCGGGTCCCGTTGGCAGACCAGGAGTCCAGACGAAAAGCTTTTCTGCCCAAGCCCCAAATCTCAAGGACAAAAAAGTGCAAAACAAAAGTGTCAACAAACTTCAGCTACTCATGTCAATCACCAAAACTCAGCCGTCGTCTCTGGTGTGGGGCAAGGCCTGGAAGTTCAACAAGTCCTTACCGACACCAGCAGAGGGCGCAAGTCCAGACTGGGGGCAGTGCTGGATGTTTGCTCCCTGTCAACCTCGAGCCGAAGAGGGTAAGCCGTGGCCAAACGAGCCCAACCTGGTGGATCCAGAAAGCTATCATCTCTGGAGAAAAGACTTTTACAAGATGGTGCAATCACAGGAGCTAGACCTGAATCTGCCCGCTGACGAATGGCAAACATCCTGGAAAAGATTTGAGAAAATCAAGAAAGATTCTGCTGAAGATGAAGAGAAAGCCTCTACACATGGATTTTTCACTTCACTGGTGGAAACCCAGCACAAAAATGAACTCTTGTGTTCATCAGAGTGGAGTGATTCCTGGACGTCCACCAAGTCAGGCAACGAAGATTTACTGAATGCAACAGTTGATTACAATAAAGATATGGGAAGAGAAATAAACCCAGAATGGGAGGAATGTTGGAGGCTTCTCAACCATCACGGCAGCAACAGCTTCAAGCTTCCTCGTCACCAGAAACCGCTCAGTCCAGAATGGGCCAGTTCATGGAAAACAGCAGGCGGCGTCTTCAACAACAAGCAGAGTTCCTCTCAGAACCAACATCACGGCCTTGACGATCACAGCCTGGAAAGAGATGGTTTTCACAAAATCACTTCCACAACTCATAAGAGAGACCTTCAGTTCTGCGATAAATTTGAGGCGATGAGTGAATGGAGCAAGTCATGGGAGATACCGAAGAATACCTCAAAACCTTGTGCGGAGATAGATAAAGTCCTCAAAGCCTTACCACCAAAGATTGAGACTCAAAGGGTGGAAAAGATCCCTCAGGTCAATTACTCGACAGAGAAAGTAGACCCAAGGTACGAGCAACTAAGACGTGATGTGATACATCACACAAGGAGGGAGCTCCCCGAGTCAAAGATACTTCTTCTAAAGCACCTGCAGAAAATACTTCCACCTTCTGAATGGAGGGACTCCTGGAAGGCAATAAAACACAGAATGAGACAGGAGAGGAGAAGGTACAAGCCGGATCCTCTGAAGCCTTTCAGAGAGTCAGAGAAAGGGGAAGATTCAAAGGCCAATGCGTCAGAGTGGAAAGACTCCTGGAAATTTACCTGCCGGCCTCTGAATCAGAACCCTGAGCTGTGGCAACAAGGTTGGTTCACCTCAACGCAAGTCCGGGTGAACTGGGAGAGGCACCAGAGTGAGATTTCAGTGGAGGAATTCCCTAAAAATGGCCCAACAAGTGAACGGGTTTGGGGAGAATCCTGGAAATTCTCTAGGCACCAGCATCGATCAGAACCTGCACAAGCCAAAGATCAAGTCGACAAAAGAAAGTTGAATGTTCCTGATAACTCAAGGGAACATGGAAGTCATGCCAAGTCCATATCAGACTGGCAAGATTCCTGGATGATCACAGAAACAGAAATGAGACATGACAAACCATCATTTGCTCAGTGGAGGGAATCCTGGAAGTGGTCTATCTACCACACACCACACTGGACTGGACTAGTATCGACAGACAAGTGGGTGGATGAATCCACTGAGATCCAATGCCCAAAAAGCATAATGTCCTCAGAAGGAGCGAAAGCTAAAGTGAGCCGATCCTTTGACAACAAGATATTTGTCCAAAGATACCCTGAGAAACAGTGGATCTCCTCATGGAGCATCAAATCACTTCTAAGCAATCAGTCAAGCAAAAGTAGTTCAGCTCAGCAGCAACATCCCATCCTGAGTGAATGTGGATGTAAGTGGGGAAGATCTTTCAGACTCGCCAACCCAACGCCCCAACTGGATCAGCCCTGGATGGAGTCTCCCCAGAACCCTGGTTACCACCAGGTTTTATGGTCAAGCAAAAACAAGATACAAACCAACAATAAAGCCGACCTAAACAAAGTGTTTGCTTCAGCCACATTTTGGGCAAACTCCTACCAGTTCCTGCAGAAACCCAATGACCAGCTTAAAACCAAAGGTAGATCCAAAGAACTCAGTGATCAAAGGGTGATTTTACCAACAAAGATCAAAATGAGGAAGCAACTATACTCTGGCATGGAGAAGGAGAAACAATCGGAGAGGAAGTGGGCAGGATGCCACCTGCTGGGTAAAACCCAACCTCGTCCCAAGAAAGGCAGCGGTTCTAACAGTAAGCTTATGCCTGAAGACAGCGCCTATAAGAAGTTCCTGGAGGAATGGGGAGAGTCTTGGAGATTCTTTGTCCGTCCCGAAAATATGAAAAAACAGATGAGCTTTAAGCCAATATCTGGCTGGGATGAATCCTGGAAGTTCCTCCTTCCACTGTACTGACCTAAAGGCAAACCAAAACAATTGCTTCAAGAAATTAGTTTAACCCAAAGAGCTGCATTTGGCCCATAAAATGAGAATGTCTTTTTGATAGTTAGCACAGAACAGTGTGGATGCAAGGTGTGTTTCAGACAAATAAACCAGAACAATATAGTTTTAAATCGCTATTTGTGGAAAAACGGCAAAGAAGAAGAGGGATAAGGATGTAAGGAAGAAACGAGTAGGTGTAGTTTTAAGAATATTAAAACAGTCTGAGAAAGATATACAGAACTGTTTGTTGAAGAATGAAATGTTAATGTCTCCTAATAAAGGAGTAAAAACAAACAGTATCATGTCTTTATTCAGTCTATTACTGCAGTTTCCTCAACCTTACATACCAGACTCACTGACTCCATCTAGTGGATAGATCTGGTAAGACATGTATCACATTGGTTAGTAAATTTGATTTCCATTGATGATTTTTGTGTGATTTTGTTGTCAGCACATTCAACTTTGTACAGAACAAAGAATTCAATGAGAATATTTCATTCATTCAGATCTAGGATGTGTTATTTGAGTGTTCCCTTTATTTTTTTGAGCAGTGTATATTATATATAGTCAAACTGTTGTGGCTCTGCTGTGATTTATAACTTAAAAATTACCAAAAAGTGACCAAGTCAATCTCTAGACCAAATAACTTGGAGTTCAGTATCATTGGTTGACGTCTTTTTTGTCATTTTATCTTTGAATTTAGGAATAAGGCTGCAGATTTATATGTGGAACTTCTTTTAATTATAATTAAATTATAATTTATATAAACTAAGCAAAGAAAATAAAAATCAATATGAAAATTGAGAAAAAATATTATTGTTAAAAAAAACATCTTTACTGTTCAAAATGAAAGTTTATAGCTTTATATTTAAATATGTCTATCTAATTTTTTAAGCGCAAGAACACATGGGCGCTGCAGCTTCTCTGTGTGACAATCTGTAGATGGCTACAAAATTCAGAAATTTGCTTTATTTTTTATTATTTTACCAGGAGTAAACATCACTGCTGATTAAATGCCCTTAAACTTAGATTTTACTTTCTCTCCATATGAATAAGACATATGTTTGAAAGTTGGTCGTTTTTAAATATGATTTAAAATCATTTTGAAATTTCAAAGTGAGGTTTGAGCAGCGCTAGATAAATTAGACAACAGAGCCATCTAGTGGCAACAGAAGTAAAAGAAAAATGTATTTTCATATTCAGCTGGAAACAGAAACGAAATAGCGATGATTAAATAAAAGAGGAACAAACAGCGACAGCAATATTAAAAATAATTAGTATTTTAATACTGTTGTTGTATATTTGTGACCCTGAACTTAGTCAATTTAGCAAAACTATTTCCACGATTCATAAAGTTTGGTAAATACAATCTGGAAAAACACCCAAACAAATCCATTTTCTGTAAAAACTCCTGTTAGCTGACAGCAAACGTATGGAAACCTAAAAATGCCGTGTGGTGTTAAAAATAGAGCTGGCAGTTCTGACATCAGAGTGATCTGAGCGTCTCGTTACGGTGAAGGAGATCTGCTGCTGCAGAGCAGCCACTGCGCATGCTCAGACCGCACAGAAACCCTGCGCACATGTAGAAAACACACAGGACCATTTCTCACACACACACACACACACACACACACACACACACACACACACACACACACACACACACAAAGGATCTGTTTATACATGAGGAGATTATAGGTTTACACAAACAGCTGCTCAATATTTCGGCAAAAAAAATCACATTTACTAAACAAGATTCAACGTTAAACCATGAAAACGGCTAAAATCTGTTCCCTGCTTTCCTTATTGGCTTAAATGGATGGAATAAATAATCCCAAATTCACTGGAGTTTGAAACTTCTGCTTTTCTAACTTCCTGTTCCTAAATTAACCTGCATGCAAACAGGAAATACACAAACTGAATTTATAAAAATAAATAAAAATGTGTAAATGTAAATAACTATACACAAAATTAAAAATAAATAATAAAAACAAGAAAAAACACTAAAATAAATGAAAAATAGCCCCAAAAGCCATAAATAAAAACACAACTAAAGGAAATATTAAACAAAAACTAAATACATTAAGAACAATAATAAAAATAAATAAACAAATAAAAACTGAAAAAATAAATTAAAATAAAATCAATAAAATTAAATAATAGAAGCTCAGAGCAAAATATAAATAAAAATAAATATAAAAACAAAATAAATTAATAATTTAAAAAACAGAAAGAAAAAATAAACTGACATATTTCCAATTGTGTTGTTTTCTTAGTTTTAAGCCACAGAGTGGCTGATTTAAATGACTCACTTTAAATCTATAAACCAAACTGTTTAGAGATTTATATCATACTGGACATTTTGCATGATCTGTGTGTTTCTTATTCCAGTAATTAGACATTGTAACATTAATTAACACCAGATTAGTTATTTTCTATAGATCTTGTGCATCATTTATCAGTAACCTGTCGAACACACAGCAGCTCTAATATCTGTTGTTCTATATTTATGTCTCTGCTCCTCCTGACCTGCAGCCTTTAAAGTCTCATCTTTGTCGTATTTCTGCAGCTGTCCGGTTTGTTGCACCTGTTGAATAAAGATTCATTTCACTAATGTGTTTTTCATCTAATCCTCGTCTGTCCCGCTGGCCGCCTCGACCCGGCTCTAAATTTAGAGCAGCAGCCCTGGATGTGTTGTGATGTAAAAATAGGAGGAGGGAAGCCGGCTGGTTATTCAGGACAGAGAGTCAAACTTCAACTGCAGGAGCGTCGAGACGACGATCAGTGGAGCCGGAGAGGAAGGAAAAACAGGACGAAACAAAGAAACAGGTGAGGATTCATTATTTATGTTCGTTTATCTGACATGTGATGTTTTTAGTTTGTTTCTGTGGGATTCTGGTTCTGCATGTTGACATTTTGGCGCCAACCGATCGATGGTTTGAAGCTCCTTAAAAACACTGAAAGCTGCAAACAGACGCAGTTTAACTCCAGAAACTACAGATCAACAAACCTTTATGCTGAAATTAGACCAAAAAAATGTGTCCAACTGAGACATTTTTGTTCCTGCTGGCTGGTGCTCACCAGCTAATCAATCGCCGCTCGCTTTCAGGTGATTATTAGAAATCAGAGGATAAACATCAAGCATGAAAACATAAAGTTGCCACAGACTGAATTTTCTGGGAAATGTTTGAGTTTTTTTAGGGGTTGACGTTCCTCCTGACACACTTGAACGTAACACCTCCGCTCTGTTGGCTAGTGGAGCTGATGTCAGCCGGTTTCCATGGCAACGGGTGTGCATGTGGAGAGGAGGAGAGTTTGAGTTGTTTTTTCCGCATTACTTTCTCTTTCCTATGGAGCGCTGCAGCCGCTGCCTAATTTCTTTCAGATCTTTAATCTTTTGTGTTAAAGATTTAATTTAAATCGTTTCTGTGAAACATGTTTGGTTTTGTTGGGGAAGCGTCTCAGGCAGCAGGTGGTCGAGGATCCCTGAAGTCATCCCCTAATTTTACGGCGCTTATTAAGACGGATGAGGCTGAAATCCTGTAAATCCTCCAGACGGTCGACGCTTCTGATGCTAGTTTTAAAATTAGCCGTTCTTTAAAAACCTCTGACTGCTGCTCTTACATTTTCACGTAACTAAACATTTTCCATATTTACAGGTTTAAAGTTATATAAAGTCAGCTGGAAAACAAAGTGATAAATCTGAGCATAAAACTTGTGTTGATGGACAGAATGTGATTTAATATCTGTGTTTATCTCCATTTTCCTCAGTTTGGAGGTTCTTGTTGCCGGGCAGAGTTTAATTTTAGAGCTGCTTGTTGTTTTCATTCTCTGAGAAAACAACTTGTGACATTCCTGGAACTCTAACTGTATGGAGGACTGATCCTGCCAGAATTATCCGAAAACATATAAATAAATAAATGACTTGGTAATGTTAATAATTTGTTCTTCAAAAAATAAAAAAAGAAAATTCTCAACTTATCTGATTATAGAGTGTGACATAAAATATTTCTTTGTAATTTTCAACAATATTAATCTAGCATTATCACTACTATTTAATTTTCCATTATATTTTCAAAGTTTTATTAGTTTAGTTTTTATTTCATTGTTTATTGCTCTGTAATTATTTAGTCTTTTTTTATTTATTGTCCTTTTAAAAATATGTATGTTGATTTATTTTTCCTCTAATATTTTCTTTGTTTAGAAATTTATTTTAATTTTTTACAGTATATGGGAAAAAAACATGATGAAATATAAAAGGAAACTAATAAAGCAATAAGTTATTGAATGGATTGAAAACGCCTAGTATAAGCCAACAATATAATGATAGTATTTATGCTAACTTTAGCTTTTTGGCTAATTATAACTCAATAGATATCTTCCACAGAAACTTTGATAATCAAAATCAAAAACCAGACTAATACACAAACCTGGATTTTATTTGTTTTACTACAATTTTTTTGTTGTTAAAAATATCATTGTAATGCTGTTTCACAGTGATAATAAATCTGTGTTTCTCGTAGGAAACACAATGTTGTCCAAAAAGGAAGAGAAGAGAGCGTTCAGCAACGGCCGACTGAGAGACCAGTGGGAGAAAATAGCCCAGAACGAGGCGGACCAGTGCAAACAGGAGGCTGAATGGAAACGGAAGAGCTCCCTTAAAGTGTAAAGATCAAAACATTTATTCCTTACAGCTTATTTCACCAAAATAAAACTGTAAAATTGACACAGATAAAAGCAATAAATATGTATTTGTCTCACTAAAAAAATCAGGCAAGATGGGAAAGTTCTTATATTTTATGTCTTGGAGGCAAGATTTGAAATATTAAGTACTTTATTATTATCATTATTATTATTACTACTATGGGCAGTTTTGTCAGGACCAGACCTCCATATTTAATTGACTGATTGAAATGTAAGTGAATTCTGTTTCTTAGTTCCATGTAAAACAAGTTTTCCATATTTAATCTAACAGATGGTTTTCATTCTCCAGTCTTTTCTCAAAGTGGACCTACCACTGGTCCAACGGAGACCAGGTGAAGGATGAGATTTCCGACTTCAGGAGGGCGACGACCCGGACAGACGACGAAGAAAAAAAGCCTAAAATCAAATTTAAAATTGTTCCTCCTCCTCCAAAAGTCAGAGCGGAGCCTCCGCCGCCGCCGCCGCCCCCCAGGAGGTCGTCCTCCCCGAAACGTCACAGGCAAAAACGGAAAGTGGAAGTGGACGTGTTTGGGTTGTGCTGGAGGGAATCCTGGATGAGCCTGAAGCCACCAAAGTACCTCTACCTGAAGGCCAGAGAGGCTAAAGAGAGGCGGACGCTGCTGATGAGCTTAGAGTGTCCCAGGAACAGGAAGTACAAATCAAAGACGTGTGGATCGGACGCCGACGGGACGGGTCCGATTCCTAAATGGAGTCATTCCTGGAAGCAGGTCAGGATGCACAGATGGGACACGCCCACTAATGCGCTAATAGCAGAGCTAACTTTTTTGTTTAGCGCTTTTTGCTAACTTTGAAACGTTTAGTGCACTTAGCTTCCCTCACATTATAAAATGCTAATTTATTGGCTGTTTTATCAACTTTCAGTTGAATAAAGTTCAACATCTGTGTTGCTTCCACTAAAACTATGTTGGTCTAGCGCTGTAGCATTAGCTTCCACTAAGCACATTAGCACATTGTGTTTGTATAGCACATTAGCAGATTAGCATTACCTTCCACTATTATCAGTTAGATATGTTAAAGATACACCCTTTGACATCAGGTTAGACTAAATACAGTGTTGTTTCATTGTTTTAGCATTAGCCTCTGCTAAATATGGTGTTGGTGTAGCAATTTAAGGGTTAGCAAAGCTAACCTTTTAGTTAGCCGTGTCCATCACTGTGGAACTGATTGTTCTTTAAGGGTCAAATCTCACAACAAAGGTCATATATTTAGATTTTCAGCTTTCCTCTCTAATATGTTGGGTTTGATTGTTGTAATAAATGGGATTTGAGAAAAGGGTTGAATCAAAGACAGGAAATCAACAAAATGTTTTCTCTAAATGTTTTTCTTGTTTCCAGGTGAAAAGCCCGGCTCAGTCAGAGCAGTCAGAGGACAGAGACTTTGAGTGGGACACTCTGTTTGAAAGTACGACGGTCAGCAAAGTGGAAATAGGAGAATATCGACTTCCTGTCTGGGCCGGAACATGGAAGATCATGAACTTTCCCTTCAGGCAGCAGAAGAAGAACTGGGACTGCAGCTGGGAGAGCTTCCAACAGGAGACAACAGACAAGTCCGATAAGTTTGACCTCATTCAGGAGCAGCTGGATCAGGTTGTTGTTTTCCTGCTGTTTCCAGAGTTTCAGCTCCAAATCTGACTGACCAAAGAAAATCTGTGTTCTGGTCTTTAATTAGGACGAGCCTGAAGGCTGGGAGGATTCATGGAGGCTCTCCGGAGCTGAAGATCCAACGGACGGACCCGCCACGTTCACAGCGGAGATAAACGACTGGCTGATGCCCGGATGGAGCAAATCCTGCCTGCTGGCTGCAGCTCCTCCAGAGGAGCACGAAGAGCGGCAGAGGAGCTGGAGCTCCTGCTGGGGCTACCAGCAGCTGGTCAGGTGGGTCGGCTTCAGCAGCAGCAGGGAGGTTTACACACCACCAAACGTTCCCATCACCAGAGGAGGCCACTGCTAGCCACAACGTTAGCTGAGCTAACCCTAAAGCGCTACTAGTTAGCATTATTTCTGCTAACGCCAAAGGACTACAGCAACTTGGTATTTAGTGAAAGCTAATGCTAAAAGCTAAATTTAACCATGCTGACACTTAGCATGTGTCAAGAGAGATGAGGAGAGGAAATGGATCTGCTGCGTAATAAGGCCACATGAATTTCAAAATAAGAGCATGAATATGAACGTCTAAATATCTGAAGAATTCTTAACAATCGAAAACTAAAACTTCAACACAGATAAAAAACTTTATTCAACTGGAAGTTGAATAAAGTTTCAATATCAAATTTATCTGGTTAGCGGAAGCTAAGAGCGCTAAACGTTTTTAATTTAGCAAAGATGCTAAAACAAAATGTAGCTCCTTTGTTAGCGCTGGATGGATAAACGGTTGGGTTTTTCCAAACTGACCTCTGGTTTCCCCTCAGGTGGCGTCAGGCGTCCATCTTGTCTGCCCATCACCATAGCAACCAGATGTCCAGGAGACGAAGAGCCATAAACGTCTTCCTGTTCTCCGGTCTGGACCGGTCCGGTCTGAGCGACTGGACGGAGGCCTGGAAGGCTCCAAAAGGACAGAAAACACCGGAGGACGAGGAAGAGGAGGAGGAAGGAGAAGAAACCGAGGAAGAGGAGGATGAAGAGGATGAAGGAATGGAGGAGGTAGAAGAACAGGAGGAAGAGGAGAGGAGGACAAAAATGTTCCAAAACTTCAACAAGAACAAGGAGCAGGAAAAAGAGGAAGATGAGGGTGTAGATGAAGAGGAGGAAGATAAAGATGAAGAAGATGAGAAAGAAACAGAGAGAGGAGAAGAAGAGGAGGAGGAGGAGAGTGAAGAAGATGAAGAAGAGGAAACACATTATAGTGTCAAAGTGATGAAGGAGGAGCAGGATGAAGAAAAATGTGAAAATACAGTTGAGGAAGAGGAGGAGGACAACGAGTCAGCTGACAAGATGAAGGACGAAGAGACGGAGGAAGAGGAAATTTATGAGGAAGAGGAGCAAAACACCAAAACGAACAAAACGAAGAGTCAAAAGCTTGAAACTGAGCAGAGGAAGAAGGATGATGAAGATGAGGAAGAGGAGGAGGAGGAAGATCATGAGGAGGAAGATGCTGAAGATGAGGAGGACGAGGAGGAGCAAGAGGAGAAAAATCAGGCCAATAATGAAGAAAGACAGAAAAACGCCAAAACAAAAGAAACGAAGAGTCGAGATCCAATAGAGCAGAGGAAGAAGGATGCTGAAGATGAGGAAGATGAAGATGCTGAAGATGAGGAAGATGAAGATGCTGAAGATGAGGAAGATGAAGATACTGAAAATGAGGAAGATAAAGGTGCTGAAGATGAGGAGGAAGAAAGAAAGAAAAACAACAGAGCAGAAAAAGACGAGGAGGAGAAGAAGAACGGCACAAAGCTGGGAAAAGACAAGGAAGATGATGAAGAGGAGGAGGAGTTTCTGGACTTTGATGAAGAAAGCGGCAAAAGTAAAGGAGATGAAGAGGAGGAAGATGCAGATGAAGGAGAGAAGGAAAAAGGAAAAGGAAAGGATGAAGATGTAAACCTGAAAGGGGAAGAGGAGGATGAAGAGAGCCCAGATTTAGAAGACGATGATGAAGAAGAGGAAGAGAAGGGAGAAACGGACAAAAAACAAAGAAAAGAGGAAGAGGAGGAGATTAGAGATGAAAGAAAGAGCAACAAAGATGACAAGGAGGAAGATGAGGATGAAGATAGCCTGGATGTAGAAGATGAAGAAGAAGAAGAGCAGAGAGAAATGGGAAAGAAGGAGGAAGAGGAGAAGAAAGTTTCCAGTGTTGATGTAGAGGATGATGAAGAAGATGATGATGAAGGTGAGGAAGATGAAGAGGAGGAAGATGAGGCAGAAGAAAACGGAAAGCAGAAAGACGAAAACGACGATGAGGATGACGATGGAAACATTCACAGGATGAAGATGGAAACCAAACAAAGGCGATCTGAAGATGAGGAGGACAATGAGGAAGAGGAGGATGAGGAAGAGCATGAGAGCTGTGAGGAAGACGAAGAGGAAGATGTTGAAGAGGTGGAAGAAATCAACAAAAACAAAGATGAAGGTGAGGAAAACCGAGAAACTGATGAAGAAAATCCTGTGGAGGGAAAAGCTAATGAACAAACAGAGGAAGAGGAGCAGGAGACGAAGAGCGGCGTACTAAAACAGACGAAGAAGAAACGGAGACGAGCGAAAACCAAACCTGACGCTCCGCTGCACCTGCAGTTCCACAAGCTGAACGCCTCCTTCTCCTCCTGGCGGCGCTCCTGGATGGTCGCCGTGGCTCACCGCGGCGGAGCCGAGGAAGACGACGAGGAAGAGGAGGAGGAGGAGGGGGAGGAGTGGCGGGCCTGGAAGGAGTCCTGGAGAATCTGCCGCTGGAGGAAGACGGACGAAGACGAGGTGATGAGCTTCTCCTGGGAGCACCGGAGCCGCCGGGACGCCATACAGGAAGTGGACGAAACGACGAACAGGAAGTGGGCTCTGAGCTGGAAAATGAACACAGCTAACGGCGGACAAGAGGAAGATGAAGAGGAGGAGGAAGATGAAGAGGAAAGCTGAAATGTGATCAAACATTATGAACCGAGACATTTTAATGAATGTTGATCTCATTTCAGTTTGTTTTTTTATTTTTTTACCATTTTTAGTGGTAAAAATAACAAACAATCAAAACTTTCCTGGATCTTACAAGATGCTTTCTGCAGCAGCTTTGTGTTCACCGCTGGCTAAAACGTTAGCTGCGCTAATGCTAACGCACTTAAATATTAGCTCTGCTAGCAAAACAGCGCTACGCCAGGAAAGACTTTTGTAGAAGCTAACGCTAAAGCTAAAGCATTAGCATATAAATTACACACATTTCAGCAAATTATTCGGTGAATTCTGGTAAAGTAACTCTAACCGGAGCCGTTATGATAAGTTACGTACCAGGAAAATAAGCTGTAGATTGTTAGAAAGCTTAGCTTAAAAACTGTCTGTTAATATTTGTACAAATATGTAAATTGTACATCAACAATATTTAATAAATTTTAAATAATAAATTGAATTTTTGTTGGTTTTATTCATCCTTGTGTTGCTCTGCTGGATGCCAGCTTCTTGCAAATCAAACTATTTTCTTCTTCATAACTTGTTTCCATGTTGACCAAATTTCACCCATAAAATAAACTGATTAGTCGAAAAGAAAAACAGGAAACAGAAACAGGAGAGAAGAGCTGACTGCTTGTGGAACATCTCCCTCTAGTGGTGGAACTGCGTCATTACGCCCCACTGTGGATAAACAGCAGCTTTCCCAGTTTAGATGGTTTCCAGGTGGAGTTAAAACATGGCTGCTTTATTAAATTACATAAAAATGTTTTACTCTTAAATAAAGTTTAATTCACTGACATTTCCTCACCAAAAACGAACCATGTGGTAAAACATGCAGGAAAACCCAGAGCAGGATTCAAACCCAGCAACAACTGGACCTCTGTGAAACCATGAAGTTTAAGAGAGACAAAATCCACATCCTCCTCTGAATAACAGAGAAATGTTCAGAGCTAAATGTTTGATTCTGATCTCTAATTGAAGCTGAAATCATATTTTTTACCTGTTAATCTGTCATTTATTTGGATATTTTTCATTTGAAACTAAAGATAAACTCAAAATGAATTTTTAAAAAGAAGCAAAAGTGCAGAAAAAATCGTTAAGACATCTTAAAAAAACTACAGTGATTAAACATGATCTGCTAGTTTTAATGAGTCTCTGCTGTCAGCATGGAGGACTGTTATGATTCGATCCTGCTGTAGCTGAATGCAGCAGGTCTTCCTCTCTTCCTGCTGCAGGTCTTCCTCTCTTCTCCCTGCAGCAGGTCTTCCTCTCTTCCTGCAGCAGGTCTTCCTCTCTTCCTGCTGCAGGTCTTCCTCTCTTCCTGCTGCAGGTCTTCCTCTCTTCTTCCTGCTGCAGGTCTTCCTCTCTTCCCGCAGCAGGTCTTCCTCTCTTCCTGCTGCAGGTCTTCCTCTCTTCCTGCAGCAGGTCTTCCTCTCTTCTTCCTGCTGCAGGTCTTCCTCTCTTCCCGCAGCAGGTCTTCCTCTCTTCTTCCTGCTGCAGGTCTTCCTCTCTTCCCGCAGCAGGTCTTCCTCTCTTCCTGCTGCAGGTCTTCCTCTCTTCCTGC
>NW_015114742.1:51701-66851 GCF_001443285.1 Poecilia latipinna | reverse complement strand
ATTTGGACTACATGATATAGTCTTTACTTTTTCATTTTTATTGACTTTCTATTCCTTTGTTGTTATTTATCCTATTTGTTAACAAGAGAGGCTTAATATTCTTGTATTAATTACCAGCCTGTGGATTCATCTTGAGAGTTTTAAACTGTAACTTCTTTCAGGTTTAGCAGAAACAAAACTGAAGTTATTATCTTTGTACCTTAAGAACAATTATTTAGTCAATTATTACAGCTGGAAACCAGCAGTCAGGCCCAAAGTGATGGACTCAGACCTGAACCTTCAGGTCACATAAAGACAGTTACAAAGCCAGCCTTCTATCACCTGAGGATCAATAAGACAATTGATGGAATACCCAACAGAATCTTTAGTTTTACATCATTGATGTGAGATGTGCGTCATAATTCTGCACTAGAAGAAGACAGACAGTAAATCTGGATGTAAACTAAAAGCTGTTAGTCATGTTTTCTCCTTCCTTTCTCTTATCATGATTCTGAAACGATATTTTTGTCTCCTGTTGCTCAACAACATTAAAACTGATCCATTAATACTCCTGTAAAAAAAGCTCTGCTGTTTGACATCGACATTCTTCTTCTGCATATTCATCGGTGGTGTAAACTGATCACACAGTCTGATTGATTGATTATTGGCATGAATGACCAAATAAAATCAGATTTCAGCAAATTAAAATCAGTCGATCTTCTTCTCTGTCACATAATGAATTAGAAAACTGATAAACTAAAAGATGAACATGAAATCTGCCATTTATGAAGCGTTTGGGGTTAAAGGTCAGATTAGAGGTTTTATCAAAGAGACGTTCAGTTTCGCCGCTTTGAATAGCAGGTCTTATTATTTTGACACATTATTTTTTATTTTTAAGAATTTTATTTCTAAACATTTTGACCTTTTTATAACAGAATGATTCATAAGAAATGTATCTGATAACACTGGAAACATTCCTCTGAAAACAGAAACATGTTGGACTGAAACTGAGTTAAAAAGTTTCTTAAAAAGGTTTTCAGAAACAGAAAGCATAAAAAGGTGTCGATAAAAACATTTTAATGTGTCAGAATAAATTCAGGCTTTTTGGAATCAAAATATCAAGAAATGAAGTTTAAACCTGAACTTTCTGGAATGTTTATTTTCATGCATGAAAAGTTTCTGCATGTTTTCTGTTGGGAGCAGCTGAGTGATTAGCATGTGACTGGATGCTAACGAGGTTAGCACACATGCTAACGAGGTTAGCACACATGCTAACGAGGTTAGCACACATGCTGGTGGGGGTTGAAACATTCAGCTAAACATCCACAGAAGAAGAACAACATTAACTGACCAAAGTACTTCACAGCAATGACAACATGACAAGAAATAAAATTAAGTTTGATCAAATAAAATGGCAGTAAAATACAAAACTAATCATAAAAATAAAAATAAAGACATAGTCTATTTTTGTTGCAGCAAAACATACTAATTTTCCGTTTTTTCCAGCCAAAGATGAAACAAAAAGAAAATATCAAAAAGTAGCAAAATAATAATAAGAGAAAAATGTATCAAATTTAAAGGTTAATCTAATTAAAACTTAATTCTGAGCTGCAGTTTTTATTTTTAAGATTTAATTCACAGACCAAATAATCCCTCAAGATTTCAGAGGAAATAAAAGCAGCCTTCTTAATTTAGAGTTTTATAGCCAAACTTTTTAATTAAACTTATCTCATTAAATTAATTTGATCTCATTTTCACTAAAAAATAAACAGTTTTAACTTTATTTTAATTATTTCTGAATAAATAAGTCAAATATTTGTTTTCTGGATTAAAATCTAAACCTTTTCAGTCGTTTCTGCTGCAGAATCATCACATTTTCCGTCATTCCGGTTCTTGTTGATTCCAACTGCAGGCGGAAACGGGCAGCAGACAGAAAGGGGCGTGGCTTCCGGAGTCCCGCCCACTTCCGGAATGAAATCACCTGGAGAGCAGAGAGGAGGGATGAGGTTTGAATCAGATGTTCCAAGTTTTCCCACAAATGAGGCTGAGAAAACCTGCAGCTCTCACTTGTTCCTGGATTTATTGATTTTCTGATTTTATTTTTTTTTCTGGGAACTTCAGGAATATTTACAGATAAAATTAACAAGTTTTTCTTATTTTTCCTGCTTTTTTGTTTGTTTGTTTTTTGTTTTTTTACTCATATTAAAACTGCAAGAAGTTGGAATTTTGACAATTTTAAATATGAGGCAACCGCAGAAGTTCAGGTGAGTCCTAAAAACTAAAAAACGTTTATTTTCCTGTTTTTCTCCATCTTTAATGAATTTATTCCCCGTTTCTCCTCTCAGAGTCCTGCTCGGGGTTTTCTGGTGTCTCCGGTTTGTTGCTCCCTCAGGTCGGTTTTTCTCCACATTTCCGCAATGTTTTTTTTTTTTTTTTTTACGGGCTTCTTTATTAGAAGCCATCATTTCATGATGCGTTCAAATGCACCTCGTAAAACTATAATTCATCTTAAATTTTCCACAACGTTCAGAATATTTCGAGCGGCACCAATTTTAAATGTTCATCAATCAAATTTGATTAAGAATCTACGGAAGAGGATTAGGGACACTGAGACATGGAAGAATGATGAGTTTAACCTCAGAATTTTAACATTTTCCCTCTAAATCATAAACATTTTAGTTGTTTATGCAACATCTGTTCTTAAAAGTCAAATATACCAAATAAATTTGAGACAGACTTTCAGTTTGGATGAATTTGCATGTTTACAAATCCTATAACGGAGAAGAAAATGATTATGTGATTATTTCTATATATTAACAACAAAATTGACATAAACCAAAGAATGTTTGGTTATTAATTTTGATTTTGACAAATCGAATAAAAATCTTATTAAAGTCAGAATTCTTTTTTTCCAGTGACCCAAATCCTAATAAATCTTTGCCTTTAAACATACGTTTTATCCAAAATAGTGTATTTACTCGTATATTTTCTAGATGTACTTGAACGCATCATGAAGTTTTTGCTCCATGTAATTTGCTGGTCAGAGAAAAGTCTGTAATTTTTCTCTCTCTGTTAAAACAATCAGATATTTTCAGATTCACAGTGTAAATTCAGACGTTTTCTCCTCATTGCTCAGTCTGTGGTTTAACTGGTTTTGAGCCACTTCACCCAGTTTGGCTCCAGTAGCTGCTGGTTTCTCCTCATTTGCACATCAGTCAGATGTAATAGAGGGACTTTGTTCTGAAACAGACATCAGGAAGGTGAGGAACCAACAATGTGGCTGTCAGGGTTTAAATTTCACTGATTTTACCCTGAATCCGAAACATTTTGTCCATAAAATCAGCCGATTACTCAGAGTTTTTATTTTTTACTTGGATGTACAATTATTTACTCAAACCTGCCGTTTTTTTCTTTCAGGGTCTGAAGGAGTCCTCCACTCTTCTTCTTCTACTGCTGCCCCATCTCCCTCCTCTCCTCCTCCGGCGGCCCAGTCCTCCCAGGAGTTTCTGTCCCAGTTTACCCAGGTGAATTCTCCAAACAGCGGCGACCGTAAACACCGAGACGCCAGCGCCGTGCTGCCCTTCATCGGCCTCACCAGCAGTACGCCTCCTCACACACACACACACACACAGATTTCTGTTTTCACAGGAAATTACACATCTCTAATATTCCTGTTTGCAGACAAGCAGGAAAACGTTGCAGGAATTCATAAAAACCAAGTAAAAAAGTGAAAATGTGAAACTGAATCAACGTTTTTGCAGCAGGAAGGAGCGAAACGATTCAGGTTTGAGTGTCTGGATGTTGAGTTTTAGTGTTTCTCTGTTATTTTCAGAGGTTTGCTCAGACTCTCTGGTGTTTACTGGTGTGGAGCGGAGGAGTGCTGCAGGAATGCGCTGCCAGCTGCAGACTCTGGTTTATTTCACCGACACAGAGGAGCTGCAGCAGCTGGACAGCAGATTTCAGACTGAAAACCTGCAGAGACATGAGGAGGATTCGTCTTTATGCTCAAACCCAATAAAACCTCAGATCTGTAAACAAAACGAGGAAAAAGAGACGGAAACAATCAGCTAAACAGAAAAGATTACATGAGAAATCAGTAAAACTTCAGATTCAGATTATTGTTTTCAGTTTTACAGATTATAAACTAGAAAAACTGAAAACTTTTTCTAGATTTTGCTCCTTTTTTATTTACATTTTTAATTTCTTCCTAATATTTAGACATACCTAATATGTAGACAGTGTAAAGGAAAATGGATAGAAACAAGGATTTAATGAATACTTTGCATACAACAGGTAAACACTGCAAAAACACAAAATCTTACCAAGTATTTTTGGTTTAATTTCTAGTGGAAATATTTTAGTTTATTTGCAATAAAATTAACTTAAAAGTAACTTTTCTGCAACATATATAGACTTGTTTTAAGTCATTAATTCCTTTAATATTAATTTTAAAAAGTTCTGGTTCCACTGGCGCTTTTACCTAGCAACGCCAGCCAAGCCCAGCTCAGCTTGTTACCTAGCAACGCAAGCCAAGCCCAGCTCAGCCTGTTACCTAGCAACCCAGCTCCAGTTCCATTGGCAGGTTTTTTAACAAGACATTTTTCTCATGTTATGAGTTATTTTATCTGCCAATAGAAATGGAAAGTTACTGAGTTTACTACGATATTTTCACTACAAACTGGACCAAAAATTCTTGGGAAGATTTTGTGATTTTGCAGGGAAGATGAATGTTTCTCTCTGTTGTCACTGAGGCTGATAGAAACGGAGGATCAGCTTGATGTTTTTAATGTTTTAATGTTTTTAATGTTTTAATGTTTTTAGGTGCTGATCAGAGCCGCAGCTGCTGTAAAAATGGAGGAACCTGCATCCTGGGCAGTTTCTGCGCCTGCCCTCCGTTCTTCACCGGGAGGAGTTGTGAGTACGACACCCGGATCAGGTAAACCAGCTGATGGTCTCCTGGGTTTTCAGCAACATTGACATTATAACCGTTTTGTTCTGATCCACGGTCTGTCGCTGTGGCTTCTTTTGCTGGTTTTTACTGTTTGTGTGTTTGCAGACGATGTGACGTTGTTCCCCACGGTGAGTGGGTCCAGAAAGGCTGCTCCTACTGCCGCTGTTTCTACGGCGTCTTGCATTGCTTCCCTCACGTTTTCCATGAAGATTGTGGTAAGAAAGTTTACACACATAGCAACACGTATTATCTGTTTTTATTTAATATAAAAGTGTTAAAGCTGGGAGTCTGTCGGCTTTGCATTTTGAGACAAGATTCTCCAAAGTTTTATTCTAGTTTTTAATTCTTTTGGTTCCTTGGTGTGGTTCAGGTAATCTCTGAAAGGTTTTGTAATCTCAAAGGTGTGGAAGAGGAATCAACACCCACAGTCGCTGTAAAACCCGCCTTTCACACGTTTCACCCTAAAACAAAAAAACTCCTTCTGGGTGTAAATGGGGCTGAATGAATTTGCCTCACCTTCTCATTTACAGTTCAAGCCTTTTATCCCCCAAAATGTTTCTTATTTAACTCCTTAACAACAAAACCTTAAAACAGAAACACTGATGTGGAGTTTGGGATGATTTTGAAACCCAGAAAAGAAAAAGAAACAAATCTAGTTTGACCGTTGTTGTGAGGTCCCAAAACTTTGTTTCTGAAAGCAAAATGTCAAAAGTGTTAGATGCTGAATTTCCTCCTAAGGGTTTTATTTGTCAACAGAACTAAAATGGACACATTTGGTTCATCAGAACAGATCCCACCAAACTCTGGACCCACCAAACATGCTACTGCTAACGTTAGCATGTATGAGAATTAAAAATATTAAAAGTTATTGTTATTGTGATTTTCAAACTAGAATCTACAAGTGAAACAACTTCTCACACGTGCTAGCTACTAAATTGTTTGCTTCCACCTCCTCTGAGCCCTCAGAGCTGCTAATGTTAGCATTAGCATGTGGGAGCATATTAATAGTCTTAGCTACATATTGTGCTTCAGGTTCATGTTAATAAAATACTCAAGCATGTCTACCTCATGTCTCTTTGCTCTTTCCATACACCAGCTCACCCAGCTCTTTGTTTAAGGCTAACACGTTAGCATGTTTGCCTAACATGCTAACACGTTAGCATGTTTGCCTAACATGCTAACACGTTAGCATGTTAGCCTTAAACAAAACCTTGTTTTAATCTTGATAATTCTGGTCATTTAATGTTTCCAGTTTATTTCTGTATTTTATTGTTAGACTCATTTAAAATGTTTAAGCACAATAATTAAACCAGGTTAACTCAGCTGACAGACAACAGAGTCAGCTAACAGTAGTATTTGCTAGCATTAGCATGTTACTGATAGCATCTATAGCTAATTATTGTAATTTTCTTAAACTCTTTACATTTAAGATTACTGCATCATGTTTTCAGCTAATTGTGTCCCTAGACATTATTTTAAGATTTTTTATTTTTTGACAACTTTGACATTGATGACAAAAATAAAAAAGCCGACCTAAAATGTTTCTAATTCCAAATATGAAATGTTGGGGATTTATACTTTTGCAAAATAGTGACTTGGATTCATGATCAGAAAGAGGAAAAGTCACAAATATTTGTTATGAATAGGTGCAATAAAGGCATAAAACACTTTTGGAAAAGAAATATCTTTAACAAAGTTTCTATGGAACACTATTTGTGGCAAATCTTCTGCACATAGTCATAAGTCACATAATGTTCTGAGTTTTATCCTGAAGATAAATCTTCAACTTGGAGCTAAAAAAACAACTAAAAATCAATCCAACTTTTGATACTTTAATTAAGCTGGTAAAATTTGAAGCTAGCTAGCTAGCTAATCCAACACAGAGCATCACTTACTTCTGTCTTTTTTCCAAAAATAAACGAGCTGCAGAAGTATAGAGTGAAAGCTTTCCTTGTCCTGCCTGGCAGATAAACATGTATCTCTAAGAGCTGCTGAAAGTCGAGATAAATGAAGTTAAGTTTAGAGAAAGTGAAAGAAAAAGATAACAGTTTAAAAATACATTAAATGGCTCTGAAGACATGATATCAACGATGTAAAGTCTTGATTGTTTCGTTTTCTCCCAGATGACTCGGATCAGGAGGTTCGTTGGTATCATTCATCGGCGGTCAGGTTGACTCCTCTCAGCCGTTTCCTGTCTCTGCTGCTGCTACTTCCTGTGCTGCTCATCTTCTGATGTTCATAGGATTTTATTCTCTAATCGGCTCCAAAACGACGTGAATAATAAACTTGATGATGCTGCAGTATTTATTTTAATGAGAAAAAAACCTCCTTCATTTGCTTTTATGTAACTGACTGGACAGAGAAGAGTTCTTCCAAAATAAATCCTGTTTGCCTGGAAGATCTAAATGTACGGAAAAAGATTAGTGCCACAACAAAAAATCTGCGCCCCCCCCCCTTCAGAATTCTGATATTTTCTCAGATTTTACTTTTTACTTACAATTCTCTTTTTTTCCTCAAAATTATAAAATTTTCCTCAAATTCTGACTTTTTCCACCAGAATTTTGACTTTAATCTCAGAAATTTTACTTTTTTTCTCAGTATTTTGACTTTATTCTCAGAAAATGATTTTTTAACCTCAGATTTATAACTGTAATCTCAGAATACTGACTTTATTTTCAGAAATGTGGCTTTTTTCTCAGAATTTTAAACTCGGATTTCTCGTTTGTTTTTTTGACGTTCATCTGACATTAAAGTCAAAATTCTGAGGAAAAAGACACATTTTTTGTTCAGTGGCCCTAATATTCTTCCATATAAATGACATGAAGGAAGCTGTATATAAGATTTTTATGGAAAATGTTTTAAAGTCATTTTTCGTTTTTTCTTTGAAAGAAAAACCTTCCTGTGATTCTTGTTTCAAACTGATCTGATGTGACGTTTTGTGTTTAACCTGGTTTGTTTAATTCAAGCCGGATTCCTGCTGTGATGCTCAGGGTTTCGGTTTGCGGTTCTTCCAGCCTCTGTTATCTGCAGGCATTTCCAGCCGTTTTCTCTCCTGCCTCTTATCTCCACTTTATTGATGAGGTTGGATTTGATTATCTGCTGTTTTCTTATCTAAAACAAACAGGAGCTGCTGCTCTTCAGTCCGTCTGGTTTTCTGCAGAGCCTAAAGAAGAAAATCTAAATAAAGAATCTTTACAGATTTATTTCAATTATTTAACCATAAAATTCAATGTGTTGTTTTGGTTCATGGGGTAAAGTGGGAAAGTTGTAAATTGGAATGAAAATGATGGAAAATAATAAAAATCTGCATGAAAGTGTTTTTAATCTCCTTTAATGAGACACTAAATAAAATCCAGAGCATCCAGTTGTTAGAAGTCAGTGGGGCTTATTAAAGCAGAGACCATCTGTTAGTTTTAGTTTCATTTACTTCGTCTGCTCTGCAGCAATAAGAAGATTGTGTGTTTTAATGCGTCTATTTTCTTTAAACTGAATGTCATCTGTAAACCTAAATGTTCCTATCAGCTCTTATTTAATCTGCATCAATATTTTTTGGTTTCAAAGAACACAAAGCTGCTAAATTGGCTAACAGCTAAGCTAATTTTCTGATTAGTCTTTCAGCAAATTTTGAAAACTTTTAGCACACTTAGTTTCCCCTAAATAAATTCTAAAGAGTGAGTTTTTCTGACTATTTGTGAACTCAGGGTAATTTTAGTCATAAACTTGAAATCTGAGTTAAAGTTTTGGTTACTGACTGCTAAGAATCTATTTATATTCATGCTCTTATTTTGAAGGGGGTGAAAACTGTTTACTGACTTTTTCCTGAATCAATATCTGAAACAACATGAAGTAAAACAACCAGTAGAGAAGATATGAACATAAATACAACATATAAGGTCATTAATGAACATTAAATTAAATTGGTGCTCAAACTTTGCAGTGTTTCAAGAGCAGAAGTTAATTGAAGTTTTAATTGAAGTTAGCAGTTTAGCATTAGCATCTGCTCAACACCATGTTATATCCTTAGTTTTTGCTTAATACCTTGTTGGTGTAGCAGTAGTTTAGCCTGAGTGTAACTTATGGTTAGTGCTTTGGGGTTAACAGCTAATTTTATCAAGCCCTTATTTCCACCAAAATAAAATCCAAAACATTTCGACTTTCCTCTGTAAAGTCTCGTTTGACTTTAATCTCAACTTAAAACATCCAATCCAGGAGTTTTCCTTCTGCAGAGGAACAAGAAAACTCTAATATGAGGAGATTATCAGGAAGGTTTTCACTCTTAATCCCAGAGTAACCAGAGTGTAATCTCCCCATTGTTACCCAGCCGACTCCTCGTAACAAGTTAATTAAAAACGCTTCGCCGTCTGAGCAGAAGAAGTCAAAGAAAAGCTGTTAATGTGATTTTAGTTTCAGTTTGTCAGCAGGTCAGACGTCCAGCAGAGAAACTCAGAAACCAGCAGAGAGAAAAAGCTGCAGCAGATCAGGATGGATTTAAAACGGATTAATGATGTGAATGAGGAGGAGGAGGAGGAGGAGAGCCAAACGACTCCCTGCCATGATGACGCCTCCCTTTGACAGAAAAACTGCTCAGCAAATATCAGATTTTTCCTGTCAAAGAAAATAAAATGAAGAGATAAATGTGATAAAAATATTTTTTCATGTTTTTTCCACTGGTCAGAAAATGCAGGTTTCCAACAAATATGAAACTGAACTGAATCGTTTTTAGCCTTAATGAGTTTTAGTTTGTTTTCTATTGTGTGTAAATTTGAAAAGCTTTGCAGTTTTAAAAATTGTCAGAAGCAAAATTATTTAAAAAACTACATTGGTACTCGGGATTTACTGAATTTAATATAAATGAGGTACGAAAAACTTAAAATAATTCATTTAGGTCAAAATGCTGAGATCTGAAAATAAAAATCTCAAAAATACACAGACTGGCCATGTGTTTCCATAGATTATGTAAAAATATCTAAAAGTGTAAAAAATAAATAAATAAATCAGAAAACAGACCTGAAACTAATTTTAACCCAACTTTTATTCTAAATCTGAAAAGTGAGGCAAGCATTTCTGTTCAGTTCCTGAGTCACAGCTGCAATGCCTGCTGGGAAAAAACCCAAAAAGAGTCTCCATAAAAAGCAGGAACCTTTAACTGGGAAAGTTAATATTTATTAACCCTTTAACTGAAATTATAAGGAGTTCAGGCCCTTTGAGTCAAACTGCAGCTCTCTGCTGACATCTACAGGCCAGTCCCAGAATTAAAGACCCAGAATAACCTCCATTATTCTCCATGCAGTACTTTGACTAGACCGACCACATTGGACCATTATATAAACTCAGTTCACTGGGGGGAACAAAAACCCTTGGAAACTGGTTAAAAACATTACCTACAGACTTTCAGCCAAGATTCGTCATTTTCTGAAACAAATCCGTTTTAAACCGACAGCAGGAGGTTCAGCTGCTCATCATCACCTCTAACTGGTTCTCCTCTCAAACTCTCTGCTCACTGACATCAGGCCTTTGTTTGGGATGCAGTTCTTCACGTATCGCCACATAAAATTATTTTCTAAGTAATTCAGCTTTAAAAACACGACGACAGTTTTAACATTATGATTCATGTAACTGATAATAATTGATCGATCTGAATGTTTCGTTTTGCTCAGTAACGTTGAAGTTCATTATAAAGTGTGGAAATGTGCTGAATAAATAAAGTTCACTTTGCATGTTAGAAAATTTTAACTACACTTCAGAACTTTAAAATAGTTGAATATTGTTTATTTCAAGTAACTCATAATATGGATTTGAGTTTTAAATGTAGAAACAAATAAAATGTTTGAGTTTTAACAGATTTATATCAGTACATTTTATTCAATCTTTTCTTGTTCCACTATTAAACATTCAGATGTTTCCATTTAATCTGAAGTTCCAGGTTTGCTGATCTCATTTCTGTGATCAGTTTTTTAACTTTTGGTTTGTTGGTTAATTGGGCCTTTGGAGGAACTGAGCAGCTTTCTGCTCTCGCTGTCTTCTCTCCTCTGGCGCTGCTGGTTCTGGTTCTGGTTCCTCAGGTGGAGGCGCAGCAGCCACTGGTCCCTGAGCCTGAAGAGAAACAGCAAAACGGAGGTTCAGCTCAGGTCCAGACCAAGAGATGTGGCAGGAAAATCAAGTATCAGACCATCTTCTGTGTCAGATGAGTGGAGAATTATTCAAAATGAAGAAGGTAAGTTAGAAACACTTCCACTAATTCACTAATTAATTTTCTGAGTGTTTTGGCTAACTTCAAAAACATTTAGTGCTTTAGCTTGCATAAGTAGGTAAAGACAAATATGTTGTAACTAAATTAACTTGGTTTAATTTAGCTCTTTAGAGCTTTACCTTTCTGCTACATTAGTTCTGCTAATGCTAACTGCCTAGCTAATGCTAATGCTAACTGTTTAGCATTAGCAGAACTAATGGTTAAGATTAGTGCTGTAGGGTTAGCTCAACTAACTTTTTAGCTGCAGCTTCAGTTGTGGAAATGTGGCGTTAAAAAGAGAAATATGATTTAAAAATGTTCCTTGTTGCAGAAATTAAAAGTAAACTCAACATTAATGTGAACTTTGAACTTAGTTTCTTCTCCTGGTTCTATTTCAGACTGAAGAAATGCTGATTTTCATTAATGAGACAATCTGATGTTTGATATTTAACGTTTTTAAGTCTGTCAGATGCCCATCAATCAGGTCACATCCTGTATGAGCAGAAAACCTGGAGATTTTTTATCGTTTTTGTAAAATTTCTAGTAAATCCTAGTTTTGTTCTGACCAATTCTTAGGGACATTTTGACTTTTTTCCACAAATGTAATTTTTTTAAAGTGTTTTTCACAAAATATCCACCATATGTCTGGAAAATGTACTCCTTTTTGTCTGTTCTGGTCCTGCAGCGTTGATCCTCTGTCACTGCAGGAGGATCTCATGTTGTGGGAAGAGGAAAGCCGTGTTGGCTGAAGGATTAATTAAGTGATTCTCTTGCTGATCTCCGGGATTCAAACCTGTGACTGCGCTGCCTCTAATCAACATTCTCAGGCAACGACGCGATGACAGACAAACAAGCTGCAAACACAACCAAGGCGTTTAATGAACTCATTCATCTCTGGCTCCCTCGGTAATAAAGTTTATTTTTAGCATGACAGTTTGTCCACACAGCTTTGTTCACCTGCCAGAACTTTATTTTATTTTTTTAAGGAGATACGTACATAATTTTAGTAGAAATTAAACCAAAGTTCAGAGTCAGTGAGAGAAATTTAAATCCATCCCATAAATCCATAGTTATTAACAACTTAATAACAATAAATGAGGCTTAACAAAACTTTTGTGCAATCTATGCAAATAAGTGTTATGTTTTTTAAAATTATTGTTTTTATTTCAGGTTTGTATTTTAAGCATGTGTGTATAGAAAAGTGATGGTCGCTGCCATGAACAAGCAGTTAGCTGCTAAGCTAGCGGGGTAGCTAGCATGCTAGTGCCAAAATGCTAACACAGAAAATTTGTTGTTTCACTTGTGAAATAGTATAAATGAGACTGCTTAGTATAATAACGCCTAGCAATGCCAGCCAAGCCCAGCCCGTTACCTAGCAACCCAACATGCTTGTGCCTGGTTTTACCTGTTATATAATGGCTGCTGAAAAAATCAGGTGTTTTGTTGTTGATGCACCATCCACATCAACAACAAAACACTTTAACTGTTGTTGCTTGATTCTTGTTGGTTGTGCAGGAGGATGCACTTCTTCTTTTCAAAGATGTGCAAGCGTTGAATTTGGTGTGCGTGGCTAGCAGCAGCTTATTTGGATTTAAAGTGACAGAAGCCCTAAAACAGCTCGTTCTGAAAGGAGAACTGAGCAGATTAGAATCTCATTACCTAAAAATGATTCAGCAATGATTTCGTCTGACCTGTTCAAGGAAGCATAAAACTTTAAATCTGATGGAAGCTGATATTTAGGTTTCTGATGATCTACTTGTGTGTTGGTTTAGTTGTAAAATGTTTGTCTGGTTTTGCCTTATTTTAGCCCCTGATGAGGACGCAGTGGGAATAACTAAGTCCTGACTGGGTTGACATCATTAAGACTCTTCTGGATAAAACCTTCGACTCGCAGCAGAATCGTCTTCTGACCGTGTCAGGGCGCTGCTCCTCAGGCGGTTCTCCTCCTGGTCCATCTGCTGGCTGTGCTGGACGATCCTCTGCTCCCAGAACCACCGCAGTTTCTGCTTGTCATGGATCCGAGCCGCATTCATCGCCTGGCAACAGGAAAGCTGCGACGGCGCGGACAAAAATCCACCAAACAGCAGCAGGTGGAGACAAGCACTCCGGTTTCTGTCAGCTTTTAATACCAGCTGAAGAACTCTTCATCTCCTGTAACTCCTCCTCCTCCTCCTCCTCTCACTCACTCTCTTCCTCTTCCTTCTGATTTACTTTATCTGACATGTTTCTTTAAAGTTGTGGTTATGGATGTATTTCAGTAAAACATTTTAACATCTGCTGGGATTTTAACTGGAACTGTGAGTTTTGCTCAGATGATGTTAAGATTGAGTTTTATTCAGTGGATCTGCTGGGAGTAAAGGATGATTTTATGGGACAACGTCTCCTTCCCAACATTATGCCTAATCAATGCTGTGCTTCTGTTATTGATCCTATAATTTACACACAAAGAGCTGCTAAATGCAGAAAATATAGACTTGAACTCACATTTTGGCGCCCTCTCTGGCCCGGCACCCCGGCTGTAGCGGCAAACTTTCATAGTGCTGGCCACAACAGGATTATAAAACAATTTAAAATATAAGGCGATTTTTAAACTTTGAATTGACGCAACATGTGTCAGTGGTAGAACTGAAAATAAAAAAAAGTAAATGTAATTTTTTTTTGCCATTTTTAAATTTATCATTGGTGTAGCATGTTTGTTTATAAGTTTTTTGTAAACAAATAATAGAATTTTAATTGCAGAACTGAAAAAATGCATAAGGAAATACAATATTTTAATGTATTTACTGAGTTTTATATTTGTGTCTTGACTGAAGAAGGTGACGCTGTGTGTCTTTATATGAGCTGGTTGGGGGGCCCAGCATTTTTCCAGAGGAGGCCTGGGCCCCCACTAGCCCCCTCTTGGAGGCACCCTTTTTTTCACATTTTTAAAAAATTGTGATGTAATTGTAATGTCATCCTCCTGGACTTTAACCTTCTAAATATTATGCTGAAACCAAAACAAGATCTTCCAGCCGTCGGCCTCGCTGGTTCCTCCTTCTCCAAACTCAAAGAACATCTGAAAACTTCCCCTTGCTTCAGTAGGTTGGATAATAACGACAGACATGTTCCATGATGATGAAACAAATATAAAAACACGCTACCATGCGTTAAAACCAAAGTTTTCTCAGGTTTTCTCTGTGTTGCTCGTGGGTCAGAGGAAGGATTAACACCCTCATATTGCTGAGCGACTCGGCAGCTTTAGATGTCTTAACACTCCCAGCACAGCCCAGCCTGGACGTGTGTTTATCTGAGCAACAGTCAGATAAACACACTTCTACCGGGACGCCGTCTGCTTTCATTGGTCACCTTGTCGGGATCAGAGGTCAAGAATCAAGCAGCAATGGATCCTCTACTCAACATGAAAACTCTGATTTATTTTATTTCTTTGGAAAAATTTAGATTTTTAAAACATTTAGAAGATAGTCACCAATAAATCACTGAATTTCTTTCATGGACATCAGAATAAGGATCTGAATGCATGCCACACTTTTCAGATTTAATTTTAATTTATTTAATGATCAGGTTGCCTAAGTCATGAAAGTTTAAAATAAATATGTCTGTAGTTGTAACCTGATAATATAAAGATGTGACTTGTAACTAGAGTGATGAATTACAATGAGTAACTTATGAAATAAGTTAAGTTAAATTTGTTATTAATTTATTAGAACTGGAATACAGAATTTATTAATTATAAATTTGGAATTATAATTATAATAATTATACATATTCTGATTCAATATTGGACATTTTAAATGTTAAATTATACAAAAAAAAAATAAATAAAAAGCTCTGTTTGGGCTTTTGTTTGTTTTTTCTTCTTAATTTCAGGTATGTTATTTATATAGCCGATGAATGTGGTAGATTTTTCATGTTCCATTATATAAAAGCTTAAAATAAAAAGTTCAACTTAGTTTGTTTTCAAAATTCTAAGTATATTATTTATATATTGAAT
>NW_015114742.1:44854-48890 GCF_001443285.1 Poecilia latipinna | reverse complement strand
CATCAGAATAAGGATCTGAATGCATGCCACACTTTTCAGATTTAATTTTAATTTATTTAATGATCAGGTTGCCTAAGTCATGAAAGTTTAAAATAAATATGTCTGTAGTTGTAACCTGATAATATAAAGATGTGACTTGTAACTAGAGTGATGAATTACAATGAGTAACTTATGAAATAAGTTAAGTTAAATTTGTTATTAATTTATTAGAACTGGAATACAGAATTTATTAATTATAAATTTGGAATTATAATTATAATAATTATACATATTCTGATTCAATATTGGACATTTTAAATGTTAAATTATACAAAAAAAAAATAAATAAAAAGCTCTGTTTGGGCTTTTGTTTGTTTTTTCTTCTTAATTTCAGGTATGTTATTTATATAGCCGATGAATGTGGTAGATTTTTCATGTTCCATTATATAAAAGCTTAAAATAAAAAGTTCAACTTAGTTTGTTTTCAAAATTCTAAGTATATTATTTATATATTGAATGAATATGTGGAATGTTCAATTATATAAAAAAAGTTTTTTAAAATTATTTCTGTATTTATTTTCAGTTTTAATAAACTAATTATTATTTGGCATCTCTGCTGACAATATAACAAACTTTAATGAAGTCACTGCAGAGCCATTCCGGACCGGACGGGGGCGCTACAGCACAGCGAGCTAAAAACGAAGTAGAGGAACCCGGAAGTGAGAGTGCGTCTTGGTGTTATTTTGTTTTCCTCTCTTCCCGCTGTCAGAAACTTGTGTTTTCTGGTTAAAATGGCCGTCAGCGCGGTCCACCTGGAGTCTGACGCCTTCCTGGTGTGCATGAACCACGCGCTGAGCACCGAGAAGGAGGAGGTGATGGGTTTATGTATCGGGGAGGTGGAGGCGTCCCGGATCGTCCACATCCACTCGGTGATCATCCTCCGCCGCTCCGACAAGCGGAAGGACCGGGTGGAGATCTCCCCGGAGCAGCTGTCCGCTGCCTCCACCGAGGCGGAGCGGCTGGCGGACTCCACCGGCAGACCGATGCGGGTGGTGGGCTGGTACCACTCCCACCCGCACATCACGGTGTGGCCGTCCCACGTCGACGTGCGGACCCAGGCGATGTACCAGATGCTGGACCAGTGCTTCGTGGGGCTCATCTTCTCCTGCTTCATCGAGGACAAGAACACCCGAACGGGCCGCGTCCTCTACACCTGCTTCCAGTCCGCGCAGGCGCAGAAAGGCTCCGAGTACGAGCGAGTGGAGATTCCCGTGCACGTGGTTCCGCGCGAGGCGATCGGGAAAGCGTGCCTGGAGTCCGCCGTGGAGCTGCCGCGCATCCTGTGCCAGGAGGAGCAGGACACGTACCGCCGGATCCACGGGCTGTCCCACCTGGACCCGGTCACCAAGATCCACAACGGCTCGGTGTTCACCAAGAACCTGTGCAGCCAGATGTCCGCCGTCAGCGGGCCGCTGCTGCAGTGGCTGGAGGACCGGCTGCAGCAGAACCGCCAGAGCATCGCGGAGCTCCAGCGGGAGAAGGAGCGGCTGCAGCGGGAGCTGGGTGCGCTGTGAGCCGGCGGGACGGCTGTCCGATAATGGGCGCATTGGTGCTGGTGTCTGCCGCTTTTCAGGCAGAACTCGAACCTTTTTCTGTTGCTGTTACCGGGAAACATGTATTGTTATGTAAATAAAAAGATTTATGGTTGAAATGGTTTGTGCAAAAGTCTTTGGTCACTCCATAAAGGCCATGTTTTGGGACTGGGAGAAAAGAATAAGAGTACATTTCCGCAAAAAACGAGGACATTTTGAAAAATAATTTCAGAAATTGTCTAGAAAACCCCCCCAGACATTTCTCAGTTTAAAAAGTCTAACAACTGCCAGAAAAAGCTCAGAAATTTTCTAGAAAAAACAAAAACATTTCTGAGCTCCAAATGTCGAAAAGTTGAGAGAAAATATTAGTGTTAGTCTAAGAAATTTTCTGAGAAAAACGTGGAAAATTTTCTGGAAAAGTTAAATTTCTAAGCTCAGAAAAATATTTAGAGAATTCATAGAACTTTTCATTTTCTGTTTGATTTGAAATTTTCTAATTTAAAAAGCTGAAAATTTCTACTTTTGAAATTTAGAATTCTAACTTAATTCCTCTTTTTAAGAACATCTGAATTTAATCTCAGAATTTTTTTCTATGATTCTTTAATCCCATATTTCTGACATTTATTTTTTCAGAATTATAATTTTTTTTCTCCCCTGAATTATTACTTTAGTCTTAGAATATTTACTTTTTTCCATATTGTGGAATAACAATACAATTTGAAATAAGGCTGTAAAATAGCAAAATGTGGAAAAGCAATATAAATACTTTCCAGATGTCTTGTAGGACTGACTGAAAATATTAAAAAACTTGGAATTTTGGTCCGTAATCGAACCAGGTCTACAGGTGTGAAAACACAGTACGACTAAAATAAAAGTTTGGAAAAAACTGAATGATCAAATGTTTAATAGGTATTTTATTTCTTTTATTTTTTTTTGCTAATTTAAGGCTTCAAACATCTGTTAGATATTAAGGTACAAAAACTGCAGAGTTTAACATGTTAATCGAAAATTAATATGAATTGTTCACAGGATATTTTAAAAATAATTTTAGAAATTTCAGCATTAGCAAAGTCGGATTGTTTATGTAACCAGACAACTTCTTGCAAACAGTCAAACAAAAAAATAGAATCAAGCTAAACCAGTCTGACAACTGTGAGGTGAACAAGCACATCATACTCATACCTGTGGAGGTTTGGATAGAACCAGATACGTTTGTTCAGGTCAGTAAAAACAGAATCACATTTGCTGCGTTTCCATTAAAAATGTCCATATGCAGTGGTGAAGAAAGTACTCAAGCAATGTACTTAAGTAAGGTACTCTAATAAGAGAACATTAACATTTGTACTTGAGTAAAAGAGTACAGGCTTTTAAAAATACTTAAGTATTAAAAGTAAAAGTACTTGCTGAATGCATTACCTAATATCATTTAGTGTACCTATTTTATTTAATTTTAATACATTAGTAATGTGCCATTTTAATGAACAATGCCATAGATAAAGCATGTTTTTATTGTGTTTACTTCCACATTGCATGGCAGGCACCTATTGTTCTACACCCAATAGAATGTCTGTTTACTATTGGGACCTGCCCATAGCAATGCATAGGGAGAGCAGTGACTGACTTGCACAAAGTGTGCCAGCATCAAACCAACGGGCACACTTTGGAAGGCTCAGGTTAAATTTCTTCAGGAATTTTCTAGTTTTTACTGATTATTGTTCTCCGAGTTGTGTTCTGCATGTGGGTCAGAAAATTAGATTCCAACATGACACAACTGACTCAGCCTTTCTTATTATTTTAAGTCTGTTTGAGTCCCAGGTTCATGTTTTCTGACGTCAGCAGGTAAAAATATTCCTCAGTCTCACAGTCAGTACCAGTTAGATCAGTTTTTGTTCATTTGTCCTCGTAATACTTTTAGTTTAACCTCACCTGTCCAGTCTGGTTCTACCGCAGTTCTGTTGGGTCACAGGTTTGTTGTTCAGATGTTCTTCTACTTTTTGGATCATTCCAACAAACTGTAAGTTTGCTTGGTTTTCTACTTGAACTTTGTCTTCAGGAACTTTATAGTTTGACATTTTTCTCTCTGTTGTTTGTAGAACAGGGGCACTACTGACTTGAACTCAAAGTTTCATCTCTCTATTATTTGAAGGTTAGTCTACAGGATTAGTAGATTACTGATAAACTGCAATAAAACAATTTGAAGAGCTGATATTTCTTTCCCTCTGAACAAACTGCTTTATGTTATTTCCTAGAATCAAATTCCAATCTTCACCATAAAAGTTAAACAGAACAGTTTCAAAGTAAAATATTATATTCCTAAAATGAGTCTAATTCAGTCAGATTATTAAGAAGTTAATCTCTGATAGAGAGGGTAGTTCAATAATTGAGTTGAAATCCTTCCTGTTCAGTGAACCAGTGAATGTAAATGTTGCTCCATGTCTCCATCTAGTGGACTGATAGTAGAAGTG
>NW_015114742.1:28064-40681 GCF_001443285.1 Poecilia latipinna | reverse complement strand
GTACCATATCTGATATACATTAAAGATTTTATTTTACCTGAAAATGCTTTTTACTAAACTGTAATCGTGTTATCCACGCTAGCACCGAGTATCAGGCCTAGACACACTCAAACATTTGCCAACAACAGAAATCACTGATTTCAAAAGTAACCCTCAAAATCATGAATGCTCGACTTACCCAGCCTTGCAAGAACAATAGGCATCAGTGATCTTGCCTACAGCGATATTTATGCTGAGGGTGTGAGGATCTGCTGTTTTCCTCATCGACCGGTAGCATTTCGCTGCGATGCGCACAATGTTGGAGGCATCGCGTGGCTCAAACACCTTGATGTCGTCCAAAAAAGATGACATGACCTTGTTTGTTCCCCTGTCCATTGTCGTGGCTGATATTTTTTGAAAATCCGGCAGAATTAATCGACTCAGGAATACTCTGAAGAGGGTCAATCGAAGTGAAAGACGCCATGTTTACATAGAAACTAAGCTCCACGAGGCTTTGTTTGTGAGACATGCAGCCACGTGGGATTTTAGGGGGCGTTTCTGGGCGGAGCTTGGTGAGGTCCATGGGAACCGTCTTACATTGCTTGTCCTTAAGCCCCGCCCAGAATGTTCAAGTGAGATTCGCAAGCAAATAAAGTTTAGTTCAACCAAAAAACAGGAGCTTAAAAAAAATTAGACTCAACCAAAAACTTAAGACTGTCAACCAAAAAATTCTGATATGCAAAAATAAAAGTTTCAAACAAAAAAATAGTGATTTCAATTAAAAAAAACCTCTAAACATTTTTTTGTTTCGTAAAAAATATTTTTATGATTAAAAAGTTTTTAAGATATTTTTTTGTTTGATTCTTTTTTGATTGAATAATTGTGAAACAAATCTAACTCCATACACATTGGGGTAACCTATGTTTCAGCCAATCACATTAACCCATTCCAGCAGCGCTGTAGCTATGACGAAGCACCGACAGTTTCTACCTCAGCCTGGCTTCTGTAAGTGACAGAGGAGCAGTAAGTGAAATAGCTAATATACTAGCTATTGGTCTCCATGTTATCACTAATGTTAATCAATTTAATTGTGCAACTATCAACACAAGCTAGCAATCTAAGCTGTGTTACCGAGCTATGTATTCTGGTAAAGACATCATTTAATTACAGCATAATAAAATATTCCCTGTTGCATAGAAAAAGCTCAAATTGTTAATATTATTTTTTGGATGGTAATTATTGAATTAATAAGGCTATAACATTTGATGATTCAACCCTTTTCTGTTTAATTTGATGTAACATCAGTGAAAAACATCTTAATAATACATTTTAAACAACATATCTTAGCAGTACGAATATATTTTTACTTTTTCCAGATGTTACTTTAAAATTTACAGAGAGCTTCTGTCATGTTTAAACTTTTGAAAACAAATTTTCTGATAAGTTTTAGTTTATGAACCTGTATTTTAACATTTACATTTTAATTTCAACAGTAAAAAAATAGATACATATGTTTGCACTTCCTACTTTATTTTGCAGGAGATTTTCATGTTAATGTATTTAGGATCATTCTTTTTCAATATAAAAGGTGTTAGAAATTAAAATTACTTTAACTGCAATAGAGGAAAACTTTCTACTATAATTTCTATGTTAAATTTGTGGCAACCAGAAGCTACCATTAATTAGTTTTACCTGTTTTTAAATATTTTAAGACTTCTTTCATTTCAGATGTTGACTTTTGAATTGCTTTTGATTATTAAACATTTTATTTCCTTTATTATTAAAAAGTTGTTGTTTTTTTTAACTTAATTCCATTTTAATGTTTGTCAATTGTATCATGTGACTTCTGTTTCGTTATTTTTGTGTAGCTTGTGTAGCTCCAGAGCTGCAGGGTTTAGTTGCTGCATGTTCATTTCTGCTGTAAAATAAAGACAAAAACTGACTGAATGAATTACTTCTGGTGTTCCTCTTCATGTGATTTAAAACTCATTTCACATTTTTAGAGTCAGTTCAGGGAAAATGCCAACTGAACAAACTGAACCATGAATATAAAGACGATCAGCCAGAAAATGTTTCTTTTTCATTCATTTACTGATTTATTTTCCATTTCTGGGGCAGAGAAAGCTCCATTATTGGTCCTCACAGGGAGGTCAAGGTCAGGTGAGGGAAAAAAAAGAATTGGTCCTAATTCTATAAACATTTGGACAAACTGCTGAAGATACAATTATAAAATTACATCTGAAAATGATGATATATAATTACATGGCAGTTATTTTTTTATGGAAGCCCGGTTGTTTGTTTTATCCAGCTGATGTAGCCACAGACATCCATGATGCCAGCATCACTCAGACATGCATATTGTTTGTTTCCACCAAAAGAAATCACACCATAAATCTTATTGTTGAACACCACTCCTCCACCAGAGTCGCCCTGTGGGAAAATTAATATCATTATATTTAATATAATTTTTATATTGAAAAAAAAATTAAATACTTGTAAAATAGAAACAGATAATCACTGTAGCAACATATTGACAAAACAAACTTACAGGACAAATATCCTTGTCAGTTTCTTTAACTAAAAAGATATGTTCGAAATCTTGTGGATTATCATCAACAACTTTCATGTCGACACACTGAAGATGCGGTGAAGGATTATTATTACGTACTGCAGAGAGACATGAAATTATAAACATGTTAACTCCAGCCTGGGAGCATAAACAAAGATTTTCTTCTCATAATGTGAAAATTTCTCTCACCTCGCTTATTATTGAGGCCAACATCTGTTGTTGCATACCCTGCCAGCTGAACTTTACTACCTCTAAAACAATGAGAATAAAATGTCAACAAGGACAACAACAATGTAGAAAATCAGAAGCATCTTTATGAGGAAAAATCAATGACTTCATCCACTGAGACAGGAGTGTCCACCTCCAGTCCTCATAGACTGCGTCCTGCGTCCTTTACAGGCGTCTCTGGTCCAACACACCTGAGCTAAATGGGTTCTGGTTCTGCTGGTGGCCTGATTACCTGACTCAGGTGTCCTGAAGCAGAAACAACAGGACTGGAGGAGTGGAGACAGTTTTTAATGTTTTTAATCAGAGAAAGACTTACTTTTTAGGACGATTATTACAGTCTGGCTGTGGGATAGGAACAATGTCTTTCACTGGTCTCCGAAGCTTCAGCAACATGATGTCATGCTGTCGGCCGTTGTTGTCAATATAAACCACAGGATTGTCTAGGATTATCTGATCGTCCTGCCAACGATTCCTTTGAGGATTCCATGGATGAACCTTTAACTCTGCTGTCATAGACCTGTAGAAAAGATTAGATTATAATGAACACACAAAAAACAAATAAAATGCAGATGAAACTGTCTTCTTGTTTCTTTCTCACCATCCTCGCTCCCACTTCCAGCAGTGAGCTGCAGTCAGGATCCACTCAGGGTGGATCAGAGATCCTCCACAGCGGGTCCTTGTTTTACCGTCGCTGCCCATAATCCGAACATGATAAAGACGCTCTTTGACATCACAGTCATGACCTCCAATGATTCTCTTCTGCAGAGAAACATCTGAGTTCACTGAAACACCTGAAGAAGAAAAAGGAGGACTTTACTCAGAAATCAGTTGCAAACATGGCTGCTGGAACAGAAAGAGGATAAACAGTTAAAGATGAAAAAAGCATCACAATTTATATGCAAAGAAGTTTCAGTCTGAAACAATCAGAGCAGCAGTCTCCCTGGAACCGGTGGAAGTGTTTCCAGTCTGTCCAACTCACCCAGCCCAAGCAGCAGCAGAACCTTCACCAGAGCCATTGCTAGTCCAGGTTCCTATGAATGTCTGCAGTCCTGCAGCAGCTTTTAAGCTCTGTTCACAACTTCCTGCTGGAAAGAAAGCAACCAATCACAGGATGAACATTGATCTGCTCTGTCTTCTGCATACAGAAGAACTTTAACAACTTATCATTCTAACAAAGCTAGAATAATAGTTTGATGGAAAAAAACGACTTTAGCTGATGACAAAACAAATTCTGCAAGACATTTTTAAATAAAATGATTGGCCAATGAAACATGAACTTTTATTTTATTAATATTAAGGAATTATTTAATTAAAACATTAAAGTTTCTTACTGCAAAGTTACTTGAATGTTAATTTGTCTTATTTCATGTGAAATAAAACATCTGCACTAGAAACTAGTCTAAAAATAAGTGGTAAGATTTTCTGTTTTGCAGCACACAAGCTTACAGTGAGTTCTGCTAAAAAAAAAACCTGACAGTAAACTTGATAAAATAAAACTGGTTTTCTGAAGAAAGAGCAACTTGTGTTCTTGTTTTCAGGTTATTACTTAATACTTAATTGCAAGCTATTTTGTAATGGTAGCATTAACAAATGTATCTCCACTCATAAGGTTGAACTGAAGGGGAGATTGTTTTATGGTTACAACAGTCCAAAATTAACTTTAGTAGATTTTGCGTGTTTTTGTGTGTTCCACTATTCTGCAGTAAACTCTAAATAGGATTTTAAATCCCCCCTCACTCCTAGCTTACGCATTCTGTGTTACGGCCCTGTGTTTGCTGTCAGAGCACAGCGCTCCTCCTGTGGCTCCACATCTCAGATGGTCCGCAACTTTATGGACTCGTTCATTTGTGGCTGTTTTCACCTTTATTGTGCTGTTCATATTAGTCTCGCTGTTTGCAGTTTTCTGGAGCGAAACGCAAAGCTCGACATCATTCACAGCAATTAAATTAACTTGACATTAACAAAGACACATGGGGTTGGATTATTTGGGAAATAATAGACACCTGAGCCTGAGTAAAACTACCTGGATGTCAGATAAATTCTGGGACTTACAGCTGGTTATTTCCAGCCCAAATGAGCAACTTCATGTTGAAAAACAAATTAAAAAAACGTAACCCGCGACTCATTAAATTTGCTAGCGACTTTAGAAATACCAAGCCCAAAGCTTCTTATAATAATCAGACTTGGTGACAGAAACTCAAAATAGTTCCTGTTTTTCCAGCAACAAAATGTGCATCTCTCTCCATTGTTTACATTTCTGTCGCTGCTGATGCTGTTGCATGGAAAAGGTGGTCATTCCCCAAGATGCACAGAGGAAATAAAATTACATTACTAAATAAAACAGTAATGCACAGTGATTTGGATAAGTTACTTTATTCTGATTACTGGACTTGAAATAGCAATGTTTTAGATTACTCGTTACTGAAAAAAGTAGTCCGATGTCCAAAGTAATGCATTACTGACATCACTGTTTGGGAATCGCCATGGAGACAAGCCAGTGAGATGGAAAAATCAACAGTCAGCCCAACCCAAAAAAGTCAGTGTTATCAAACCGAGTCTGAGTCAGCCTGAAGGATGACCATCTCAAATTGCACAGTGGCACAATTGGTAGTACTTTTGCCTTGCAGCAAGAAGGTCCGGGGTTTGATTCTGCATAGAGTTTGCACGTTCTCCCTGTGCATCATGTGTGGGTTCTCTCCTGGTACTCCGGCCTCCTTAATTGGTCTGTCTAAATTCTCCCTAGGTGTGTGTGCATGGTTGTGTGTCCTGTCTGTCTCTGTGTTGCCCTGCAATGGACTGGTGACCTGTCCAAGGTGTACTTCGCCTCTCACCTGTTGACAGATGAAGAGGCACCAGCACCCCTCACAACCTCAATGGGATAAGGGTGTAAGAAAATGGATGGATGATTCAATGACCTGCATATGCTGAGAGAATGTAGTCCTGTATTTCTAGACAATCAGAACACACAGTTTTCAGAATAACACCAATGATCTATGGACATCTGCAGGTACAGATCCTCCTCAATGACACCGGCGAACAACCAGGGAATGAACACAGAGATCTCTCTTATAAGCATCTGTGGGACATTAAGGGATTTGTATTTCTATTAAAAAGTTTAACAGCTTTGAAATTTTCTCAGGTTTATATGAACCTTGTTTCAAGATGTTGCAAAGTGCTGCCACACTGGCTGTTTCTGTCAAGCAGTATTGACCAATATTATGTTTTATCTTCCAAGTCAGGGTTACAAAGAACCCGAGAGATAAACATGAAAATGTTTCCACACTGAGATGAAAATCTGCCAGGAAGATGAATTGACACTTTAAACCAACACTATTGCTTCAGACATGAAGTAAACAACAAATTCACAGCATTGTTGTGCAACAAAATATTTGATTTGGCAATAAATAACTATTGATAAATGTCTAAAAGAATTATTCATTATTCACTAATTTAGACCAAATTTACTAAGCTGAGGCAGAAGAAAATGACCTACGACTGTTTTCCAAATAAAATGTAGTATTTATGTTGTCATTTTTTGGTTTGTCCTCACAAGTTTTTGGAAATAAGGTAATGTAAAATAATTATGAATGACATTATGCCCATCGTCTGCCAACAAAAGGATGTGTTTAAGATCAGTATTAATTGAAGAAGCTTTTATAATAACATAAGTTATGAAGGCAACATGTTACCATTTTTATTCTTTAATTGTTTATCTTTTCAGTTTTAGCAGCAAAGTTTGCACCTGATTTCTGTTTAATATCGTCCTCAATTTTCTTCTTCAGGTGTTTCAGTGAACTCAGATGATTAAAAGCATTGAAATATGTCTGATAAAAGAGTATTTATCAACATAAGACCATAATAATATTATAGTATGTTATGGTGTAGAAACCACCAGCAGAAACTCGATGGTAAAAAGCTAAATTTTTCACAATGGAAATTGCTTTAGAAAAACCAAATGTTTTAATGTCAAATGTACATGAATCAATATAAATTCCTTAATGATAGATTCAAAATAAACTAAAATTTACATAATACAAATATGATTCAGGATCAGTTCTAGTTGAAACCCAAACGAGTCAACGTGTAAGTCACGATGACTTATTTTATAATTTAAATATCAACATGGATTCAATATTTCTGCCTAACCATATTTCAATGTTGATTCACTCATATTTTGCTATCTGGATAGTTATTAAATGCAATAGATAAATAATTTTGGTTCAGCACTGGGATTTTTGAACATAACTTGATTTTCATTTAGAGACATCTGAGTCTGTGAAGGGGAGAGCGGGTGTTGGCACTAGTTTTTCTCTGTTGTTGTTCACATTAATTTATTTGTCACTTCTGCTTTCTTATCACAGCCATGTGGTTATGGGTGGTTCAGATAATGCTTATCATCAGAACGAGTCATGGTGAGATGGAAGATATCTGACACTTGCAATTCTACATAAGAAGAAACAGCGAGAGATAAAGACAAAAACTAACAATTTGTTTTTCATTTTCTGTAATCGCAGAATAAACACTTTGTTCTGGCTGCAGCAGGTTCTAAAGCTTTAAAACCATTTGTGTTTTAATTCATAACTTATGTTAATACAAATGAGTTAAATTAGGATAAAAGGTCTCACTGTCAGGAAAAACTTGCTTAAAGCCAACAGAGTCAGTAATCTAGAGAGTTCAATATTAACATCTGTCCTCGTTTAAATCTAAATTTTGAGTTTTCATAAACTACAAACTGTGTGCTTTTAATAATCTAACATTTGTATAATAATTCTGAACAGTATAAGGTATTTCTGTCTGGTAGTTTTCCAGTTACACAACAGGAAAACTGTTGTTACACAACAGTTGGTGGAATATATATTTTTTTGTAGTGAACATATTTAAATCAATCAGTCAATTTTATTTATAAAGCACCCTTCATACTAAAAGCAGCTCAAAGTGCTGTACAGATGTTTCTAAAAATATTGAACAACTGTTTGGAGAATTGTCCTTTCTCCATTAGGTTCTTGATGTATGAGGTTGAAGAAGATTGGATGAGATAAATTCAATAATTCTATTTATTAATACCAAAATGCAGCGGGTCCATTTGTTTATTAGCCACTTTGTTAGCCACTGTCTAGGCTACACCTTCAAGAGGGCGTTCCCCGGTTTGTCATTTAATTTTTATATATGAGCATGCAAATAGCTAAAAGAGATAGAGGACAACACATACTTATTTGTTCTCAACACAACCCAAATAATCCAAACAGAGAAAGAAACTAAAACAAATGAGAAATTACGTCACAACTGAAACCAGATATTTACATCCCGAATAAAGAGATACATATTTTTTCTCACTGTCTGAAGTGAAAGCAGACAAAACTTTTATTGTTTTATCTTAGAATTAACAAAATTATTTATGTTTGCTAAATGCTAGAAAACTAAGCAAGAACCTTTTTCTAGAAAATTTTTGGTAACATTCCTTGTATTGAAACTGTAACATAAATTTGGGCATTATCATGGATTCTCCTTCCATTAAACTGTTGCTGCTCCAAACTGACCAGATCAAAATATCAGCAAATAAAGTAAATGTTAAATTAGATTCGTTGCATAAATCATTTATGTAAAGTTAGAAAAGTTCAGGACCCGGTTCTGACCCTGGTGGTTTTCCACAGGAAACTTCTAGTAAATCTGAATTCAGATTATTTGTACATTTTGGTGTCTTGAGTAACTTTTACCCCAGAATGTGAAATGCCTCCTGATTCAGGAACAAGAGATAAAAATTATATATAAATAAATATAGGAGACGGTTTCATAACTTAATATCCAGAAGTTTGCATCCATCTCCTCAGGTTTGGTCAGAATTTCCTTCAGTCTAATTTGGGTCAAATGTTCTGGTTTCCTTCCACAAGGTTCTGATGATACATTGCTGGAGTTCTGGTCCGTTCCTTCTTACAGAACCGGTGACGGTCTTTACAGAAATATTTACTTTTATGACCAAATTGATAATAAAATGCCAACCATCAGAAGGCCTGATCTTTAGGTCAGAGCAGCAGAATATTTTCCTCTCTTCTTCCTCCAACATGGTCAGACATGGCACATTAAGCTGAGTCATGACTGCTGGGGGCAGCAGCAGCTAAAAAGATTTACAGAGGCAGAGGAAGCTGCATCAGCTGCTGCACTTCTACTATCAGTCCACTAGATGGAGACATGGAGCAGCATTTACATTCACTGATTCAACCTGAACAACAGGAAGGATTTTAGTTCACAATCATTAAACTCTACAAGTGGAGAAGATTCACTATTTAATAACCTGACTGAATCAAACACATTTTAACAATATCTTTTATTTTGAAAGGGAGCAACAGGAAACTGTTGAGTTTGACTTTATTGGTGGAGACAAGAATTTGATACCAGGAAACACAAAAATGAAGCAGTTTGTTCAAAGAAGAAAACAGAGAAACATCAGCTGTTCATCATGTCGTTTGATTCCAGTTCATCAGTAATCTAATAATCCTGTAGATTAACTGTCATTAACAGATTAAACTTTGAGTTTAAATCAGAAGTGAACATTTTCTCCAAACATCAGAGAGAAGAAACAAGTAGAAAAGTTCCTGAAGACAAAGTTCAATGGGAAACAAAGCAAACTTACAGTTTGTTCAAACGATCCAAAGAGATGAAGAAGATCATCTGAACAACAGACTGGGGTCACGACCCGGTTGGATGGTAGGACGGTCCAGGCAGCAGCAGAACCTCTGGCCACCGGATCAAAATGATCACATCGGCTTCTGGAAGAGACGACATCAACGAGATCAAGACACCAAAATACTTCCATACACTTTAAACGTGACCTGAAAATGTTTGGGTCGGTCTGTGGGCCAAACAAAACATGTTCATTACATTTTTATTCAAAATCCTTCTGAGGTCACAAGATTTTAGTCTGTTCAGTTCAGAATGAGATGTTTTAGAGCCTCTTCTCAACCCTGTAGTGAAATAAATTAAAGTGTGTTTTATCTCTCTGCTGCCAGCAGGTTGAGAGGAAGGAGTGAGTGTCAGGTTCAGCTCCTCCCTCTTTATCTCCTGATGCTCCATGATGTCCTGGAAAGTTTGACTTCTTCTCATGTCAGTAATCACATCCATCTGAAATCTGCCTGGCAACTGGATCTTCTCCTGACTGAGTTCAGTGGGTAAAGACTTTAACGCTGTTTGCCTTTAAATAAAAACAACTTAATGACAAAGATTAATCTTCCTCTGGTCACTGAAAGAGTGTCTCACCTTTTGTTAAAGATCATTTCCTCCACACAGCCATTGTAAAGAGCATATGGACGTAACCGGGTGGTTTTACTTGGAAAACATTGTTTACATAAAGTAGCTGTAAATTCCCACCCGTTTTGGGCCCTTGAACACATCTAGGCCCCGTTTCCCCACCTTCACTTCACAGCTTTGTTGGGCTCATTAGTGTATATAGGCACCGGGTGTACCCGCCAATCTTTGAGTGTCTGTCTGTCTTGGTCAGATGAGCGCTGGTGCCGTGCTCATTGGGTTGCTGTGAGAGGGTTTGGATCGTGGACATTTGTGCTGCTGGATGCATTTCAGTGGCTTCTCACTGCAGCGGCTGAATGTACCCGTTGTGTGGCTGATTAAGATTGCTGCTGTTGTTTATTATGCTCTCACCAAAGTGCATTTGTTTGGTAGTTCAGATGCTCTCAGCTAATTGCTTAATATGCTTTTTTCTAGAGCTGGAGTTGTAACACAAGCAGTGTAGAACCAGAACAGTTTATCTCTTTATTTTTATGAATTGGCTTATGGGGCACAGCCTTATAGGACTGGTTTGAGGCAATGTGGGATTTGTTTTTGTCTAACATTATTATGTCATTAATTTGTGTTTCTACTAATTTGGTTAGCAGTTTTTGATTCTCAGATTGCTTCTAGTTTTGTCCTGGGTTCCTGTGCTTTATTGGGTTTTAAATTGGAATAATAAAGTCTTTTTAATATTGTAAAAGTATGTATAAATAAAATATTTTGTATACTATTTCTGTTTCATCATTCTAAGCCAGACCTAGCTGGGTATTGTTAATTGGGAGACCCTGGGCCACTTGATATTATCTGAGTAGTCTACCAGTTGGCTTTAGGGCCACGTCCTCAATCACAATCCAGGTTCTTTTTCCCGTGTTACACAGAGATAAAACCAGCTGACCAAATGTGCTGTAGCTAAAGTGGAAGATTCTCATGTCAGGCCGTAGCAGCACCGGTTCTGTGGGTCCAATCAGCTGATTGTTTCTGCTACAGGCTGAATTTTATGTGCTGCTGTGAACAGTTTGGTGTCTCCATTGGTGGATTGTTTGGAAAACTGAGATCATCAATTTACTAGATTGAACTGGAGATTGATAAAACACAGAGTGGATTTTTCTTCTGGGCATTTTTGTGCCATAAAGGGATTGGAAACCAAATCTGGACAGAGTTCGACTGGAAAGTAAAAACTAGATTTAATAGAAGTCCATTAAAAACTTTGATTTCCAGGATCCAACCACAGATAGATGTTGGAGGAATCTGAGGAATGGTCGGTCATCACACACGTCTTCTGGGACTGAGCACAAATAAAGACCTTCTGGAGGAAATGAAGCAGCAGATTGAGGACATTCTAAGGACAGATGTCCCCATGGAGCCTCTTCTGTCTCTGCTGGACAGAAACACCAAGGATTTACTCACTAAAGATCAATGTTACGTATTGATGCACATTCTGCTGCTAGTAGCAAGAAAGACAATTACACTAAACTGGATTAAACTGTTCACATTACACTAAACTGGATTAAACCTGTTCACATCACACTAAACTGGATTAAACCTGTTCACCAACTGTTGCTGAATGGAGGAAAAACTGAAACATGACAACATGATGCAGCGTCTGACTGAAAAACTAGACATGAAAATAGATAATTAAATATGTAGTTTAGAAAATAAATACTGAATTTGAAAATTAAATGTTTAGTTTGCAAAATAAATACTTGAAATACTTGAAATACGTGACGTCATCATTCACGTAAATATTTATTCTGTATATTTATTTCCCAAAAAATTAGTTTTCAAATTAAATATTTTGTGAATTACACATTTAGTTTAGAATGAATGTATGAATAACATGGTGAAAATACTAGCTTGAAAATTCATATACACATGCTTTTTCTCTGACATGCTAATTAAACTAAAATACTTTTAATTTGTTTTTTCTTACAATCAATCATCACTACAGTCATAATCAAAAGTAAGTACACCTTCATTTCTATCAGAACTTCTTTCCTTCCTCATGAAGATTTTATCAACCTGCCTCTGATTTCACCTCAGAGCTTCTACTTCCTGTTTCTGCTGCTCTGAAAGAAGAAACTACAAATCAGGTGAGCCGTGACGTCATCATTCACGCAACATCCGTCACATTTACTTCGGTTTGAATTAACCTGTTTAGATGTAGTTGCTCCAGTCCGGTTTTTTTTGCGTCTCAGCTTGTTTTTAAAATGTTCTTCTTGAACTCTTTGGTTCGTTTGAACAAACTGTAAGTTTGACTTGTTTCCTACTTTAACTTTTTCGTCAGGAAATTTCCTGATTGTTTCTCTGATGTTTGGAGAACAGTTTCACTTCTGATTGCGGCTCAAACTTTAATATCTCTCCAGTTTGAAGGCTAATCTACAGGATTATTAGATTAATGAGTGCCTGGAATCAAACAACATTATGAACAGCTGATGTTTCACTGTTTTCTCCTCCGAACTGATTCATGTTTTTATTTCCTGGTACTGAGTCTCCACCTTTAACTAAAATCCTTCCTGTTGTTCAGGTTGAATCAGTGAATGTAAATGCTGCTCCATGTCTCCAT
>NW_015114742.1:24633-26210 GCF_001443285.1 Poecilia latipinna | reverse complement strand
TTAAACCTGTTCACATTACACTAAACTGGATTAAACCTGTTCACATTACACTAAACTGGATTAAACCTGTTCACATTACACTAAACTGGATTAAACCTGTTCACATTTACACTAAACTGGATTAAACCTGTTCACATTACACTAAACTGGATTAAACCTGTTCACATCACACTAAACTGGATTAAACCTGTTCACATTACACTAAACTGGATTAAACCTGTTCACAATTACACTAAACTGGATTAAACCTGTTCACATCACACTAAACTGGATTAAACCTGTTCACCAACTGTTGCTGAATGGAGGAGAAACTGAAACATGACAACATGATGGAGTGACTGACTGAACAACTAGACATGAAAGTAGATTATGAAATATGTAGTTTGGACAATAAATACTAAATCTGAAAATTAAATGTTAATATGGAAAATAAATTTTTAGTTTGCTAAATAAATATTTATTTTGAAACTAAATATTTAGTTTGTATGCATTCCCAAATTTTTCACTGTGAAATGCTAAATATACTAAAATACTGATTTTTGTTTTACAGTCAATCAACACTAGAGTGATGATTAAAAGTAAGTACAAAATCATTTTTATCAGAAGTTCCTCATGACAACTTTATCAACCTGCCTCTGATTTCTGACTTCCACTTCATAGTTCTGCAGCTCTGAAAGAAGAAACTACCACCCCGGTGAACTGTGATGTCATAAGTTATGCAACATCGGACACATTTACTTTCAGTTTCAATTTACTTCTCTAGGCGTGGCTCCAGTCTGGTTGTTGTGTCTCTGTTTGTTGTTAAGATGTCCTCCATCAACTGTATTGTTCAAACTTGCAGTTTGAACAAACGGTAAGTTTGTTTAGTTTCCTACTTGGTTTTTTCATTTTAATTTACAGTCCTGTTTGTTTGTGTTCTCTGATGTTTGGAGAACAGGTTCATTTTATTGTTCAGCTCAAAGTTTCATCTCTCTGCTGTTTGAAGGTTAATCTACAGGATTATTAGATTACTGATGAACTGGAATCAAACAACATGATGAACAGCGGATGTTTCTTTGTTTTCTCTGAACAAATTGATTCATGTTTTCATTTCCTGGTATCAAACTCCGTTATCCACCATTAAAGACAGAAACAACAGTATCTTGTTGCTTCCTTTCAAAAAAGATGTTATATATCATTATTATTATAAAATATTACTATTGAAATGTGTTCAGTTCAGTCAGATTATTAAAAAGGTAATCTTTGTTGCACAAATAATCCACATGTAGAGTATCATTAATACAAGAAGTATAAAAGATACAGCAACGATAGCTGCTGCTGTTCAGGTTGAATCAGTGAATGTAAATGTTGCTCCATGTCTCCATCTAGTGGACTGATAGTAGAAGTGCAGGTTGAATCAGTGAATGTAAATGCTGCTCCATGTCTCCATCTAGTGGACTGATAGTAGAAGTGCAGGTTGAATCAGTGAATGTAAATGCTGCTCCATGTCTCCATCTAGTGGACTGATAGTAGAAGTGCAGCAGCTGATTCAGTGAATGTAAATGCTGCTCCATGTCTCCATCTAGTGGACTGATAGT
>NW_015114742.1:18873-21225 GCF_001443285.1 Poecilia latipinna | reverse complement strand
AAAGAAACTGATTCATGATTTTACTTCCAGGAATCAATCTTTGCTCTTAACCATTAACTTCAAACACAACAATTTCCTGCTGCTTCGTTTCAAAATGTAATGACTTTATTCTTAAAATGTCTTTGATTCAGTCAGATTATTAAATAGTTAATAGTTAAAGCAGATAATCCACTTGTAGAGATTAATAATGAACTAAAATCCTTCCTGTTGTTCAGGTTGAATCAGTGAATGTAAATGCTGCTCCATGTCTCCATCTAGTGGACTGATAGTAGAAGTGCAGGTTGAATCAGTGAATGTAAATGCTGCTCCATGTCTCCATCTAGTGGACTGATAGTAGAAGTGCAGCAGCTGATGCAGCTTCCTCTGCCTCTCTGCTGTCTGACTGCATTCACCTGACACTGATATGAAGCAGAGAAGAAGAGCCAATCAGAGGAGGAGCAGCTGATCTTTTTCCAGCACTAATGATGTAAAGGATGATCAGAGTTGATGTGCAGATGAATGATGTGTGTTTCCTCTGCAGGTAGAAAGTGTGTGTGAGCTGATGTGAATTCAGCAGCATGGATCAGTGTGAGGACAGACAGGAGGGAGTCCCTCCCTCTAAAACCACTCAGTGTGGGGAAGATGAGAGCCAGAGCAAAGGTCAGAGGTGAGGTCACCGTCTCTAACTGTCCACAGCCCTTTTCACACAGCGTTCACTATTATCAGGCCAAAACAGACGTGGTGATGCTGCTTCATCCAGACTGAACAGATTCACTTTTAATCATCATGTTTCTGTCAGGATCCATCAGAGACTCAGACCAGAACCAGAACCAGAACCAGAACCAGGACCCAGCTGTGTGTCCTTTAAGAGCGATGGGTCAAAGGATGACTTCATTAATTTTAAGTCTCCTGGATCTCCACCATCATGGAGGTGAGCTGTTTCTACCTGCTGTAACTGTTTATATCTGTCATTGTGGCCATGAGACGATACCAAGTTCTGTTGGGCTCTGTTGTCATGGAAACATTTGACAGAATTTCAGGTTATTTTTCTTTCATAAATCAACTTTTGTTGCAAAGTACTCCACCAGAAGTAAATATGAGAACATTTTGAGTTATGATAACAGACGATTCCATCAGGTGTCCATGCATCTGCTGCAATGTCTGACCTGTTGAAAGAGCATAAATAATCTGATATGCTGTTCATTTTGATTCAGAAATTAATGTCTTCAGGAGGAAGAAAACGTCCATCCATTTTCCTACACCCTAATCCCATTGGCCTTGGGAGGGGTGCTGGTGCCTGGAAGAAAACATGTATGTTTTAAAATATTCATAATCGAACACAGAATTCTGCCTTGCCCAAATGAGGCCTACTTTTTAAAATTACAATTAATTTCCAGTTTTCATTGGGAAGGTAACAAGTAGCAGTGATGGTTTGATAAGGACATTTACTTCTTTCCCGGGTCTCTGCCGACTTGTGTCTCTAGTAGCTCCTGTGTGGTGGAAGCACCGGGCAGCACACCATACTGACCTGGGTCATTTGGTCTCATGGCTGTAAGTCAATACATTATCTCCTCCCAGGGGCCACGCTGACAGGCATCCAGGGACCACTCCTTCTCTCCTGTGACACAATGAAAAAGGCCTATTAACATGTCCTGAATTAGAAAATGAACATAACAGTTTGAACTTGCATTTAAAATTTTTAAATGTAAATTTTTTTTCTACAGTGTTTCACTGTTGGGATGTATTATTTGATGAGCGTAATAAATTACACATGTGCAACACATGTGTAACCCTTCTCTGCTTCTCTCAGAGCCAATAGGCCGACTCCACGACAGAAACATTCAGGTTCATTTTATTTATTCTTAGGAAAAGAAAAAAACAAGTTGGTGATTTTCTCCAGTCTAGCAGCTTCTGCCCCCACAGTAACAGACATCAACAGAAAAACGGGATGAGCTGTCAGTTACTGGTTACTATGGTAACCACCCACTGCCATGAGCAACAAAACAGAACTTAAAAATAATAAATGTCTAAATAAACATATAAAAAAATCAAATAAATTTTGACAAACTTCATATTCACAACATTGTTACATTAAAACCCTGTTACACATGTCCAATGTATTGTTGAACATTCAGACAGAAAGTCAAAAAGCTTTTATTGCCCAGCATAGCACCAGAAAACCATAACGAAACCAGAATATTAGATTTGGTTCCTGTGTGCATTGTGAGATCAGTTCAGCAGGAAGGAAAGCTTCATGATGTGGTTGGTGAGATCTGCTGGAACTCAACCAGACTGAGCTGATGTGGACCATCAGAGGTTCTGCTGGTTCTTAGTGGATCAGCAGGAACATTAAATCTTTACTTGGATCATCTG
>NW_015114742.1:11955-13248 GCF_001443285.1 Poecilia latipinna | reverse complement strand
CAGACAGGAAGTAGCTCACAGACCAATCAGGAAACAGTTCAGTACATCCAGGAAAAGATCAGTAAGAAAGTGTCTCCAGAGAAAAGCATCAATCTGTTCCACTGTCTGAATGAACTGAATGATCGTTCTCTAGTGGAGAAGATCCAACAGTCTCTGAGATGGAGAACTTTCTCTACAGATAAACTGTCTCCTGCTCAGTGGTCAGCTCTGGGTTTCATCTTAGTGTCATCAGGAAAAGATCTGGATGTGTTTGACCTGAAGAAATACTCTGCTTCAGAGGAGGCTCTTCTGAGGCTGCTGCCAGTGGTTAAAGCCTCCAACAAAGCTCTGTAAGGACACACATTGGTACTGCAGGTAGTTATTGATTCAGCGAAAACTGCTAATGATGTGCTAAGTATAGATTTATGTGTTTTTCATTTATATATGGGCTGCACAGTGGCACAGTTGGTAGAGCTGTTGCCTTGCAGCAAGAAGGTTCTAGGTTCAATTCCCAACCCCAGTCTTTCTTTCTGCATGGAGTTTGCATGTTCTCCCTGTGCATGCGTGGGTTTTCTCCAGGTATTCCAGTTTCCTCCGGAATACCTAAAAAAACATGACTGTCTGGTTAATTGGCCTCTCCAAATTGCCCCTAGGTGTGAGTGTGTATGCATGGTTGTTTTATATATTGATGCTTTGTCTCCCCAGCAGGGGTGCGATATAGGGGTTGAAAGTGATGACGATTCTAGGGGCCCTGACCAGCAGGGGGCTTTCCACAATTTAATTATTTATATTTTGTTCATAGACATAAAATAATAATAATAATAATAATAAAAAACGGAGTCCTGTCAAATACAAAATTAATCATATTGTATTTTCAAAGACTGTTTATAGCAGTAAAAGCTTAATGTTACCCCTGCCAGACCAAAAAAACACATCCGTTTTTGCCCTGAACTCCCCCCTGAATCTGCATGAAATGGTTCGTTCCTGCTTGGAGCTTAACAGTGATGTATGCAGCTACAGTCAGTAGAGCTGCAGCTGAATGCAGCGGCGACTATGGCAGTTACTATGCTGCTAAGAAAAGTTATAAAATCAGGTTTTCAAAAACAAAATAGAGAGAGGGAGAGAGAGAAAAAGGCAAGAGTGTTAATTTATAACCCAGTTTTTCTCCAAGAGAGGTGGGTAGATTATCTTATTGTGTAAGATGATCAACCGTTTAGCATAATTAGCTTAGCTACAGACTACTGTTTGCCTCCATTTCACTAGCATTTAATGAATTAAGGGGAAAAAAAATTACCAACATATAAATATATTTAA
>NW_015114742.1:0-7419 GCF_001443285.1 Poecilia latipinna | reverse complement strand
ATTGTGATGCTTTTTAAGGGTCAACAAATTGTAACAGCAGCTGCATGGGGGGGCCAAATAAAATATTTTGTCAGGGGGCCCATGGCGTCCCTGCTCCCCAGTGTTGCCTACTGACAGACGGGTAGAAAAGTTACAGACTTCTTTTGGTGACTGGCCATGATGTTAGATATTAAAGCAGCAAAACTTAGGCCATCGTGGAATTTAATAGTTTTGTTGCCAGCCTCTTTGTTATTTTTAGATCAGGCCTTCAAAGATGGGAGCCCAACTATAGACTGAACCATTTTACAACACAACTGGTTCAGTGTTGTAAAATAAGACACTTTTTGTCTTATTTTACACATTAAGATGTGTAAAATAAAACATCTGCTTCAATATTTCCAAGAACATTGTTGCCTGGAAAGTAAAACATAAATTCTGATGAATTGTTTAATAACAGATTTTCCTCCCTGTCTCCTCAGACTGAGTGGCTGTAACCTCTCAGAGAGCAGCTGTGAAGCTCTGTCCTCAGTTCTCAGCTCCCAGTCCTCCAGTCTCAGAGAACTGGACCTGAGTAACAACAACCTGCAGGATTCAGGAGTGAAGCTTCTCTCTGCTGGACTGAAGAGTCCAAACTGCAACCTGGAAACTCTCAGGTACAATGTTCTCAGTCTCATGTTACCTGCTACAAGATATTATGCAAATATAATTTCAATAGTAGTCCATTCATACATTTTCTTTACACCCTTGTCCCATAGTGGGGTCAGGACGGCTGCTGGTGCCCATCTCCAGCTACCGTTCCAGGCGAGAGGCGGGGTCATTTCAACAGTAGTGTATAATAATAATAGATGTCTGACTGTGATGCGGGTAATCATGCTATAACTTGTCACATAAACATGGCTGGTTGTCCTTTACTGCAGGCTCAATGAACTGAGACGTGGAGGTCAGGCTTCCATTGATAGTGTAACTCTGGATACTTGACAGATTGCTGCATCCTGGTGCACACAAGGAGAATCATTGGAAATCCTTCCTCCCAGCAGTTGTTAGACTTTATAATCCATTCTACATGTGACTAATGTTGATTTTTATGACCTACAGAACTGGAAGCTCTCAGGTATGGAGGAACCTGCTGTAGGAGCAGAGAAGGTCTGATAGAGGAAGAGGGAGAAATTACTTTAGTCAGTCTGATGGGAAACAATTAGTTTGTGTCATGGTGGGTTTGATACTCTTTGCCCACATGCAGAAACACCCGCGGAGAGACTAGTGAAAAGTCCAAAGGTTTATTAAACACAAAACTCAGTTAAACAGATTTGTCAGGTCCTCCTCCACGACAAAGGGATCCGGGTGCTACCGCTCACTGTATGAGAAAGAGATGATGAGTCTTGGGTGATGACAGGTGTACGGCTCAGGGAAAAATGAATCAGGAGATCTTACTGTAGATGGTGTAGATTGGGATAGGAGAGGGCAAAGTCAGGCATCAGGCGGTGGGTATTCAGAGAGTGTAGGAGGGCGGAACAGGTAAGTCCAGACAGCACAGATATTCTGGAGGTGGGAAACTCGAGATCTCCTGGAAAGCTCTGAAGGCGTCCTGGAAAAAGGATCACAGAGATACGTTAGGTCGCTAGAATACTCGAAGGAACAACTTTTTGAAACTCAGCGTGACTTCTGAGGGCTCGGTGTACCAGTCAAGGCAAACACTCTGGCGAAGACGTGCTGGCAGCCAGCTGCTTATATACACCTCCAGGAGAAGGCAATTCCCTACAGGTGCGTCTGATTAGGACCTGCCGGCATGCCTCCAGGAACCTGCTGTCATCTGGCGCCCTCTGGTGGATGATCTGTAAAGGAAAATGGCGGACCCACCAGCCTGGTACCTAACAGTTTGGAGCTAAATACAACCATGGCACTTATAAATGGATATCATTTTGAGCCCCTTTTGTCTCTTATGACAAGCTAAATAATAATTTTATTCTTGGTAATAATTTTCAAACGATTTTTGGTAATCAATGCAGACAGCTTTCTGCTCAATTTTACTGTTGTATCTTTGCCCCTGCCTGGAATTAAACCCAGGTCTCCTGAAAGTCAGGTGACTTACCCATTGAGCTATCCAGTCAGCATATAGCTGGGTAGCTGAACATCATGGCATGGAGTGCATCCCAGTTTTCCATGTCTGGCATATAACCATTCATTTTAGCTTTTAAACTGGTTATATTGATTCTGTGTCCAGACAGACGGATAACAAGTAGGCCTCGTCTGGGGGTCGGCAAGCCGCGGCTCTAGAACTGAACTCTTTGTTGAATGTGATGCAGCTTCTCCTTTTTAATGTTTGTATTTCTGGATATTCCAGTGAGGCCACAGCAGGTTTTCAGCAGCAGGTTGTTTAGTGTTTCATTCCTTCATCTGTGTGTGGGAGTGTGGATGGAGCAGGTATCCAGGTGTTGATCAGAGTTTAGATTGATTGGATTTTAATGCTGATTATTAAATCAGGTTGAGCTTCCAGAAATGTTTCCTTAGTTTCCCAATGTCCAGGGTTTCCTTTCTCCTCTCTGTTGGAGCTTTTCCTGTGTTTGGAGAAATGAGTTGTGCTGCAGCAGCACCAACTGTCCTTCCTACATCCACTGCAGTTTGCAATCCAGATGTTGGACTGTTCCTGTCTCAGTGGAGGACAATGTGTGTCTGAGAGACATGTAATGTCCATGTTTGCTGCTGAAAGAGACTGATGGTCTGACCCCCCTCCTCCTTTCAGGGTGGAGCCTGCTGGAGGCCCATTCTTGATATTAAATGACATCATAAAACAGATATTATTGGTACTGAAGTAACATGGCTGAGAGCAAATGCTGATTTTAGAGTAATTGAAGTGTTTAAGGAAGGACATGAGAAAATTAACATGAGGATGAGTAACATCTTGAAATGATGATCTACATTCAGTGAAACAAGTAGAGGAGTTGTTCCAGAATATATATAATGATGGGTATTTTTCTTGAACCTACATAAAAGAACCACAGACAACGTATATGAATTTTATGGTCAAGCTTTTGCAAAAGGAGAAGTCTCCATCAACATCTCCTCCGAGCTGCTGACAGAGAGTTCTGATCTCCTTCCACTCAAGCCCCTGTCAAAGAAAAACAGCCAAGGGGGCAGTCAGGAAAAACAACAGAGGTCGTAAAACTTCTAATCTAAACAACTAGCAGCAACCTAGTTCCAGGTGTGATATCTGATTTACGGTCTGAGCCCGGATCAAATCTCGGTCAAGCTGTTAACAAAGAGGGAGGATAAACAAGAGACAAAATACGACTGCTCACAGGCAGTTAGGAGGTATTCTGGTTGATAAGGATTTAAGGTCTGAGAAACACAGAGTTAACTGTCTCACATGAAGATGAAACAGACAGTCCTGACCTCCAGGTCAGTTTATACACACATAAGGAAGAGAACACTTTAATCTAAACATTACAACGATCTATAGACTGAATGTGAACTAAAGTAATAACAAAACGATAATACCGAAAATTCTCTAACATATAATATTAAGTCAAAGGCTTCTTTAAATTCACTAATGGCTGTTTTTAAAGCTAACAGCCATCACTATCTGTAATGATCCTTCGAAGAATTTGATTTAATATTAGTTACAAAGAGATTTAATTTCCTTTTGGAATCAATAAACTGTTTTTGAATTTGAATTTAAAAATATCAATAGAAAGAAAAAAAAATTGAAATTAATGAAAGATAATTAAAATAAAAGTTGTATTGGAATCAGTGTGAGCCCCACAGTGGCCTGAATCTGACGACCAACTTCTGCCTGGTTTGTTTCGTCTCTCTCTTTTATTTGGCCAAGACTTCCAGAACCACTTTGTGTCCAGACTTGGGTTTAATAAAAACCTCTCTGTTAAAAACATTCTCTGGTCTGGACTTTGTATTTTGTGTGTCCTGTGAGATGACATAAAGACCGTAACATATTGGGGGCTCATCATATTCCAAAGAAATGTTTAAAAATATATTTGGAGGGCCATTAAATGACGTGATATTTCTTTGTGGTGTCGTCTGAAAGTGTATATTCCATGTGTCTAGTAAAACCATTTTGAGTGGTATATTGAGAGTCATGTTTTTGGGGCATTTTTCGAACTCTTTAATTTAAATAATAGGGTAAATTTCCCTATATTTGACATTTGGCTGGTGCTTGTTTTTGGATAGCGTTTAGGAGCGTTTTTGTTTCTTTTTTTCATAAATTAGTTTTGTCATATTTTGTTTTGTCTCAACTAAAATGAGTTTAGTTTGAAGGAGTTTTTTATACAATCAGACTGTTGAGCAATTTGATTGTTGTCATAAGAATGGTTTTGTCAGTTGTAGCTCAGTTTTCCATTTCTGGATCCAGTTAAAAAAATGGAAAGATGAAATTCGAGATTGGCTCTGCTTTGATTAAACCTGATGTTTTCCCTCAAACCAGCTCTGATGCTGCTGTTCAGCATCATAACAGATTTTCCTCCCTGTCTCCTCAGACTGAGTGGCTGTAACCTCTCAGAGAGAAGCTGTGAAGCTCTGTCCTCAGTTCTCAGCTCCCAGTCCTCCAGTCTCAGAGAACTGGACCTGAGTAACAACAACCTGCAGGATTCAGGAGTGAAGCTTCTCTCTGCTGGACTGAAGAGTCCAAACTGCAACCTGGAGACTCTCAGGTAAAATGTTCTCAATGCTGATGTAACCAGACATCTTTCCATTACCTGCTGTCAGAAATTATGTAGATGTTATTTGAGAAGTTGATTATGATAATGGATGTCTTATTGTGAGATGGGCAACGTTGATGGGTCTCAACACATAAACATGGCTGGTTTTCCTTTAGTCCAGGCTGAAAGAACCAAGAAGTGATAATTTTAGAAAGGTGGGGTCAGGCTTCCTTCGATAGTGTAATTCTGGGCACTTGACAAATTGCTGCATCTTGGGTACAAATGGAAGCATAATTGCAGATCCTCCCTTCCAGCAGTTGTTTGGCTTTCTAATCTATTCTAGATGTGACAAATCCATCCATCCATTTTCTAACACGTTTCTCCCTAGTGAGGCTGTGAGGGATACTAGTGCCTATCTCCAATGGTCAATAGTCGAAAGACTATGGATAGGCTGCCAGTCCATCACAGGGCAACACAGAGAAAGACAGGATAAACAATCATGCACACACACACACTCTCAACTAAGGAGAATTTAGAGAGACTAATCAACCTGACAGTCATGTTTTTGGCCTGAGAGTAGACTGGAGTACCCAGAGAGAACCCACACATGCACAGGAAGAACATGCAAACTACATGTGACAAATGTTAATTTTTATTACCTAAAGAATGAAATGTAGTTTGATTACTTTTGATGTTATTAACATGTTAAGCACAATTATTTGACGTTTTTCCTCTCCTATAAATGTCCAGTTCAGACCTTGGGCTCTACCTCAATGTTCTCATCATGTGATGAATTGTGTGTCTGCAGCTTATCAGGCTGTTTGGTCTCAGAGGAAGGCTGTGCTTCTCTGGCCTCAGCTCTGACCTTTAACCCCTCCCATCTGAAAGAGTTGGACCTGAGCTACAATCATCCAGGAGACTCAGGAGTGAAGCTGCTGTCGGCTGGACTGAAGGATCCAGACTGGAGACTGGAAGCTCTCAGGTATGGAGGAACCTGCTGCAGGAGCAGAGAAGGTCTGATAGAGGAGGAAGAGGAAAAACGTCTTTAGTCTGATGGGAAACGTTTAGTTTGAAGAGAAATATTTAGTTTGTTAATTAAATATTTGGTTTGGAGCTGTGGCATTTATAAATGAATGGGTAACAAAGTAAAAAATTGACTTACTATTCTGAACCAGTGACACAGAGAAAGGAACAAAGGATGAGCAGCATCTAGAAAAGATCAACATTGAAAGAAACAAGTAGAGGAACTGATCTAAAATGTTTATAATTAATAGTCAGAGGTTTCTTCAAATTTCCTTTAAACATCAACAAGAGATCTTTTCTGCCAATAGCCATAATCATCTACTACATCTCTTTGAAGAATTTGAATTAAAATAAGTTAAAACATTTAATTTCCCTTTGTGATCAATAAAGTCATTTTGAATAGCAATAGAAGGAATGATGAATGTGGTGAAATAAACTAGAGATAATTGTTATAAACATTAGATTACAATCAGTGTGAGCCCCACAGAAGCCTGAATCTGACGACCAACTGCTGCCTGGTCTGTTTCTTCTCTCTCCCTTTTATTTAGCCAAGACTTTCAGAACCACTTTGTGTCCAGACTGGGTTTATTAAAACCTCTCTGTTGGAAACATAATCTCGTCTTGACTTTGTATTCTGTGTGTCCTCTGTGATGACATAAGGACTGTATCATATTGGAGGCTCATCCTATTCCAAAGTAATGTTTAAAAACATATTTGGAGGGCCATTCAGTGTTGAAATATTTTTAGCTCAGTTATGCTTGTGGTGGCTTCTGAAAGTTTGTTTGCTATGTCTTTGGTAAAACCTTTTTGAGTGGCACCTTTAGTGTCAGGTTGCAGGGGTGTTTCAAAAGCCCATACATTAAAAGCTACGGTAAATTTCCCTTTGTTCAACTTTTCTCATGTGCTAATGTTTAGTTTTATGTCGTGAAGTGTTTTTTTCTCATCCTCCATTAGTTTTGCCATAATCCTCTTTTCTCAAACAAAATTTAGTTTAGATTGTGGGAGGTTTTGGACAATCCTACTATTGAGCAATTAGATTGTTGTACAAAGGAACACCTTTTGTCAATTGCTGCTTAGTTTTAGATCTCTGCATCCAAACAGTTAAAAAATAGAAAGATGGAATCTGAGATTCTCTCTGCTTTGATTGAATCTGCTGTTTTCCCTCAAATCAGCTGTGATACTGATCCTCAAACTAAACCTGATGCTGATCTTCAGCCTAGCCTTGATTATCAGGTTTCCATTGGACTCTTTCTGTTAAAACTGACACTGAATTAATTTAGGTCATAGAGGAATTTTATATTTCTCCTGCCAGCCTCCTTGTTGCCTGTTGTTCAGTCCTTTATGGTTAGAAGCCCATCTTCACAATGAAAGGCAAGATAAAGACATATAAAATAAAGCAATTACTTAAACCTCTACAAGAAGAACATTATTGACTGGAAAGAAAGACATACATTTTGATGAACCTTTTAATAATTTTCCTCTCTGTCTCCTCAGATGTTACATATTAAAGCAGCAAAACTTAGGGCATTGTGGAATTTAATAGTTTTGTTGCCAGCCTTTTTGTTATTTTTAGATCAGGCCTTCAAAGATGGGAGCCCAACTATAGACTGAACCATTTCACAACACAACTGGTTCAGTGTTGTAAAATAAGACACTTTTTGTTTTATTTTACACATTAAGATGTGTAAAATAAAACATCTGCTTCAATATTTCCAAGAACATTGTTGCCTGGAAAGTAAAACATAAATTCTGATGAATTGTTTAATAA